>NW_005871112.1:3255808-3271988 GCF_000147115.1 Myotis lucifugus | reverse complement strand
TAACAAGTCTGAGCTTGAGAGAGAGAGAGATTTAGAGCATGTTCATTCTTTTTTTAGATACGATTGAGTTGATTAACTCCTTTTCCTGAGTAAAGATGTGTTTTTTTATTTATAAAGTACCTTTTCTTGATTTATTCTTTTATAGTTTGTGCTTTTATGTCCTATTTCAAAAATTTGTGTCTATCTTAAATTCAAAAAAAATTTCCTGTCATTTCTCTTTTATACTTTTAAAAATTTTATGGTCAGCTCCCTGATTCAGTTTCAGTTAATTTTTGTATATGGAATAAGGTAAAGATTAGCTTTTTTTTGCATATGGGTAATCAATCAGTTGTTTCCTCAAAATTTGTTAAAAGATTGCTCTTTCCCCAGTGCATTATTTGGAACACTTGCAAAAAAATATCATTAATGGACCATATATGCATGGATATATCTCTGAAATATATTATGTTGAATTCTTCTAAGTGTTTATCTTCATGTCAATACCATACTGTGTTGATAGTTCAGCTTTACAGTAAATTTCTTAAATATATTTTTATTGATTTTATAGAAAGGAAGGGAAAGGGATAGAGAAATAGAAACATTGATGAGAGAGAAACATCTGCTGCCTCCTGTACACCCCCCACTGGGGATCGAGCCCCCAACTTGGGCACGTGCCCCGATCGGGAATCGAACCATGATCTCCTCACTCATGGGTTGATACTCAACCACTAAACCACACCAGCCAGGCTTTATAGTAAGTCTTGAAATCAGTTAGTGTTAGTCCTAATTTATTTCCAAAATTCTTTTTGACTATTTTAGATACTTTGTTTTCCAATCTATAATAATAAAAGCATAATATGCTAATTAGACCAGAAAGTCGAAAGACCTTCCAGACGTCATTCCAGATGTCCTTCCAAAGCTGCGGTGGACCCAAGGCAGAGGTGGTTAGGGGCAATCAGGCAGGCAGGCAAGTGGTTAGAGATGATCAGGCAGGCAAGTGGTTAGGGGCGATCAGGCAGGCAAGTGGTTAGGGGCTATCAGGCAGGCAAGTGAGTGGTTAGGGGTGATCAGGCAGGCAGACCAGTGGTTAGGAGCCAGTGGTCCTGAATTGCAAGAGGGATGTCCTGCCTGTGGGATCGGGCCTAAACCAGCAGGCAGACATCCCCCACAGGGTCCCAGATTGCGAGAGGATGCAGGCTAGGCTGAGGGACAAACTCCCCCCTCGTGCATAAATTTCATGCACCAGGCCTCTAGTATAAAAATAAATATCATTTTACGTTTGTTTGTTTTTTAATATATTTTATTGATTTTTTACAGAGAGGAAGGGAGAAGGCTAGAGAGCTAGAAACATCGATGAGAGAGAAACATCGATCAGCTGCCTCCTGCACATCCCCTACTGGGGATGTGTCCGCAACCAAGGTACATGCCCTTGACCGGAATTGAACCTGGGACCCTTCAGTCTGCAGGCCAATGCTCTATCCACTGAGCCAAACCAGTTAGGGCTCATTTTATGTTTTAGATGACATTATAAATGTTATTTTTATTTTATCCCCAATTATTTATTGGTAGTGCTTAAAATATTAAATGGTTTTTTGTATATTATCCTATTGTCCTATATTTGTTAATTTGTTATTAAATAAAATAACTTGGGTATATACTTCTTAGCATTTTCTAAATAACAATTATGTAGCCTACAAATAGAGACACTTTATTCTTCCTGTCCAATCTTAATATATTTTATTTTTTATACCTGATTTCTGAGATGTAGAATAAGAGAAGACAATCTCGCCTTACACCCAATTTTAGAGCAAATCATTCAGTCTGATGATTAAGCATGGCATCAGTCCTATATCATTTCTGTAGATGCTCTTCTGTTCCTAATTTGGTAATAGTTTTTCTCATGAATGTTTGTTGAATTGTTGTCAAATGCTTTTCTAGTACGATATATGAATTTTCTTATTTATTCTGTTAATATAGTGAAATACATTTCCAACTGTAAAACCAACCTTGCATTCCTGGCATGAACATTACTTGGTCAATTATTTTATGTTTTAACCTTTTTTTACATATTGCTGGATTTGGATTTGCCAAGATCTAAGAGTTTTTGCACCCATATTCTAGTATTGGAGGGATCTTGGTATAGTTTTCTCTTTTGGTAATCTCTTTGGCAGATTTTCACTTCAAAGTAGTGCTGCTTTCATAAAAATAAGCTAGAAGGAGTTCCTTTGCTTCCTGCTCTAGGTTTTGAGAGAGATTGGTAGAATTGGTGTTATTATTTTTTTTACAGTTTTGATAGGAGTTACCAGCAAATGCATCTTATCTTGGAGATGTTTTGTGGAGATTTTTAGTTATTAGTTCAAGTTCCTTAATATAAAGGTATTTAGATTTTTCTTTTTTTTTTTTTAGTCTGTTTTGGTAATTTGTATCTGTGAAGGGATTTGCTCATTTCATGTAGGTACTGTACTACAAGTTATTAATATATGTTTGCTCATAATATTTCCTTTTTATACTGTTAATTTCTTTTGAACTGTTTTGAAGTCATGTCTTTCATTCATGAATTGGTAGTTTGTGTCTTCTCTCTTTAACCTAGTTAGAAATTTCTCAATTTTATTGTTCTGTGCAAATAATAAGCTTTATTTTCATTTTTTTCTTTCATTGATTTCTTATTATATTATTCTATTTAGTTTGGATTTAATTGGCTCTTTTCTTGCTTCTTAAGGGAAAAAACCATATATCATTAATTTTGGACCTTGTTTCTGTTCTGCTATCAATATTCAAAGATATAAAATTTCTCTATATACTACATCAGCTGAATCCTCAATTTTGGTTTGTCATAATTTTGCTTTCATTCATTTCGAAATATTTTCTATTTTCCCTTGTTACTTCTTTGATCCATAAGTCAGAGATTTTTGTTGTTGTTAATCCTCACCCAAGGATATTTTTCCATTGATTTTTAGGGAGAGTGGAAGGGAGGGGGAGAGACAGAGAGAGAAATATCAACGTGAGAGAGACACAATTGGTTGCCTCCTATATGCCTCCTAACTGAGGCCTGGGATTGAGCCTGCAACCAAGGTACTGTGCCCTTGACCAGAATCAAACCCGGGACCCTTCAGTCGGGGGGCCAATGCTCTACCCACTGAGCCAAACCAGCTAGGGCAGAGATATTTTGTTTAATTCCCAGATGTTTGAATTTTTCCTGAATTCCTTATTATATTTTATTCCTTATTTAATTACACTGTGGACAAAGAACACACTTTGAATAGGTTTAGCTAGTCCTTTAAGTTAGGTCTAGATTTAAGAATGTTTCCATATGTACTTGAAATGAATGCACATTCTATAGGGCTAGGTGAAATGCCATATAATGTCATTCAGGTACAGTCAGTTGATATGTGGGTCTAGTCTTCAATATCCTTACTGATTTTCTGTCTACTTGTACTATTGATTACTGACAGAAGAATGTTGTACTCTTCAAATATAATTGTGGACTTAGCTACTTCTCTATTCAGTTCTGTCAGTATTTGATCCATGCATTTTAAAGATCTGTTTTTTATTGCATACACATTTTAAATTACTAAGTCTAATTAATGAATTGACCCTTTATCATTAGAAATGTATCTCTTTATCTCTTGCTGAGAAATCAATGTTTTTAGGATTACTGCTTAAACAGTATATCTTGTTTTATCCCTCTAATTTTAATCTAGCTTTCCTTCACATATTAAGAGAGTTTCTTGAGGATAATAGTTTAATTGTGGTTTATATCTCTGATTTTCAATGGAGTATTTAGACTATTTACATCTAATGCAAGTATTGTATGATTGGGTCAAAGTATACATTATGGTTTTTGACACTTTTATATCATTAAAAAAGGTATAGGCTGTGTGTTTTATTATTATTATTATTGCTTGTTTGTGTACTTCGTATAAATTTCTGTTCCATTGTCCTCTCTCTTACATAGTTTCTGGTGAAAAGTTTATAGTCCCTTTATCTTTGTTTGACCTATCTTAATGTGTATTTTTCTCCTCTAACTACTGTTATGACATTCTATTTACCAGTTATTTTGAAATTTTGTAATAGTGTGCCTTTTCCTTTATTTTAATCCTGCTTGAAGACTTTTGAACTTCTTAGATCTCTTCTACTTTTTATCAAATTTGAAATAACTTTGCCATTATTTTCTTAAATATTTTTTGAAACTCTCCCTTTGTAGACTCTTACTGCACACATGTTAGAATTCTTTATATGTTCACACAGTTCATTGAGGATCTGTTTTATTATTTTTCAGAATCTTTTTCTCACTGTACTTGATTTTGCATTGTTTTTATTGCTATGACTTAAAATTATTGATTTGCTTCTGAAAGTTCAAATCATCTAATACTATTTTGTTTTGTATATTGTTTTGAAGAGTTAATGACTTTCATTTTAGATATTTTTTTCTGGAAGTTTTATTTTGTTCTTTTTTATATCTTCCAATTTTCACCTATCTTCATATTTTCTTTTATGTAATTGAGCATATTTATAATAGCCTATTAGCAATTTTATCACTTATTTAATTTGTTGACCTTTTTCCTATACACTGATCTATCTTCTGATTTTGCATTAAAATTTCTTGCTTATTGGCATATCTAGTAATTTTAAATTGAAAGCCAGAAATTATGAACTTGATGTTGTTGAGTGTCTGGTCTATGTTCTCTTCCTTTAAATGTCATTGATCATTCTTCTGCTAATTATTTATGCTATTTAATGTTAATGTTTATCTTTTCAAGATTTACTTAATTTCATTATGGTACTTTTGAGTAGCTTATACTCTAGGGAATATTTAGCCACATTTCCAAGGCATAACCATTTTAGATGTCTAGTGAATGCTTTGAGTAATCAATGAGGACTCTCAACTCTGGCTAGTAGGAAATTAAACACCTTTTTCAATCCTGTTGTAGAAATCATTTAGCTCACAGCTCACTCGAGCTTCTCTGTCCAGCCTTAAGTTGTTTCGTCAGACATGTGTGTAATTTAATGTTCAGAAGAGAATTAATAGAGCACCGAGGCAGATTTATGAAATTTTTTTCTGTGAATTCTCTATTTCTAAAATATAACTGCACAATTTTCAATCATAATCAGCTTCAGATCCTCTTCCCTCCTCTGAGGTTTGGAATGTGCCTTCGAAGAGAAAGCCAAGGTTACTATATAGGACTAACCTTATTTTCTTCTGTTCTCTCAAGAATCACAGTACTGCACTGCCTATTTTCCAATATATAAAAACTTGATTTTTTTCTGATTTTTCTAGTAGCCTATGATGAAAGTTTAAACATTTTCCTTGTCATTCCATTGTTGGTCAAAAGCAAAAATTTTTCACCATTATAATTTATCTGTACCGTGGCTAAAGCAGTATACACAGGAAACAATTTGACAGGAAGGGAACACTGCTATTTATTAACACCAAACATATAAACAAAACCCTTGGATTTACTGTAAAACAAAAGCCAATAAAGTATAATTTTCAGACTTGACTTACAATCAAATAAAACTTTAAGAGCCTTTCTCTGATTCAAAATTGTATGTCAACAACTTGAAAGGTAGTTCTTAAAGCAGATGATTCTGGAGAAGCATAAAGTTAAGGATCCCAAAATAATTATTCACTGCTCAAGGTACTGTCCCAACATCTTACACAGATGAATTGCTGAACAAATTATATAAACTGACAATGTCCAGGTCTGTTCAAGGTTTGAGAGAAGGGTTTATGCAGGGAAGTGATATATAGAATATCTCCTATTCTAAGATAAGTTAAATAAACAAAATAAATATAAAACTGCAATAATTACAGGGTACAGTGGTACTGGATTATATTTGTGTAGTGGGAGAGAGAAAGGTTATCAAAGATATAAAGGAAGAGGTGAACTCTTGAAACAAAAGATTCAGAATGAGTTATTAGATAAGAAAAAATGAAACATTTATGGATGTTGCAAGTAGTTATTGACTAAGCAAATAAAATAATGCAATTGCAGACTTAACTTTGGCAAGAAATTTAATAGCAGAGAAGATTATATGCATTTTAATTGGGACGATATCTAGAGAAAAATCACAGAAAGAAAAGTAAAAGAGAAGAAAGAAATTGGAATAAAGGTGACAGACACAGAGGACAAACAAATATGAGGTAATATGCATCTATTCTATGTGTTTAAAGAAAAGATGTGTATAATTGAATTCAAAATTCAAAATAATGAGAAAACCAGAAAGGTTCCAACCGGGAGTTTTGCCTAATCAAATTTGCATTCCTACTAAATAGTTCTGGAGGCAATGATGAGGATAAATTAGAGCAGTGTCCTCAGACTCAGCACTATTGACATTGGGGGCTAGATAAT
This sequence comes from Myotis lucifugus, assembly GCF_000147115.1. Taxonomy (NCBI): domain Eukaryota; kingdom Metazoa; phylum Chordata; class Mammalia; order Chiroptera; family Vespertilionidae; genus Myotis; species Myotis lucifugus. The sequence continues at coordinate 3,265,656 of NW_005871112.1, read as the reverse complement.
TCTTTGTTGTAGAAGAGTGTTCTGGGCATTATATAATGGTTAACAGTATCCCTGACTTCTATCTACTAGATGCCAGTAACAACCCCCAATAGCTGTAAGCACCAAAATGACAAACAAATGTCACTTGGATGACAAAAATGCCCCATCTGGGAACCACTGGATTGGAGAGAATTAAAAGGAGGAGAGGCTAGTCAGGGGTGGGCAAACTTTTTGACTCGAGGGCCACAATGGGTTCTTAAACTGGACTGGAGGGCCGGAACAAAAGCATGGATGGAGTGTTTGTGTGAACTAATATAAATTCAAAGTAAACATAATTACATAAAAGGGTACGGTCTTTTTTTTTTTTTAGTTTTATTCATTTCAAACGGGCCGGATCCGGCCTGCGGGCCGTAGTTTGCCCACGGCTGGTAGAGAGTAGCTTGTTGAATGGACCAGACAAAAGGGAATGTTTGCTTACACTAGGATGTGGAAGTAAAAATGGGGGTAAAGTGAATAGAATATGAATGCTTGAGGGAGTAGAGTTGATCTTCATTCATTTGATGTTGGAAGTGTTGGAGAAGGAGAAATTGGAAATTAATCCTGGGTTTGTTGCCTGAGCTAGGTGGATTAGTACTGCCATAATGGAAAAAAAGAGAACAATAAGCAGAAAGATGGGGAAATATATTAATTTTGCTTTGGACTTGTTGACTCTAAAGTGTTTATGAAATATTCAAGGACTAATAGAGGTAGACAATGATTACCTCTGATTTGTGGAATTTGGTGGGCTGTTTTTTCTTTTTCCCATTTTCACTATTGTTTTATTTATTTAGGTTTTCATTTTATGAATATGTATAATTCATATCATCAGAAAGCTTTTTTCTACTTTGAAAAAGTTAGTATGCAATTAATCTGAAGATCATAAATAGTGCATTTAAGAGTACACCCTTTTTAACCCTCTATTGATTATTTAAAGTTTATTTATTAGATATTAATATACCTTTAAAATTTAAGATATTATATGCAGTATGTATAAAGCATATGTCTGTTATCTGGGTGTGTGTTATATTTCTTCTGGAAACCTAATTAATGCCAAAACCTAATTAATGGGTGCATAGTGATGAAAAATTATCCAAACTGATTATTTGGTTAAAATAGATGCCCTAAAAGTTGAGTTGATTGTAACCTTCATCTTTTATGTTTTTTCCTTAATTCATCTAAATTAGGTTTAAGTTTATATCCTTTGATTCATTAGACAATATGAGTGAAAAATAGAATTCATTTATTTCTGTGATGAACTGTAGAAATACTCACTTTTCATAACTTTTAAGAGAAAAATAAATAGTAGGAAATAAGATTTTTCTTTCTATGATTCATGGCAGTAGATAGTGCTATACTACCATGTTCCCAATTTTGCATAAGCTAAGTGGGTTCCAGGAATAGGAAGAAAAAGAATTCATATGTCAGCAATTCAAATCCTTTAGAATTTTCTGAATTGTGAGCACAAGGATCTTCAGTCAGAAAAAGGGAAAAAATCTTTTATTTCTTTACTTCCTGTATTTTCACACTGACTTAGGTAGGTAGTAAATATTTCTGACAAGTATTTGGTTGACAAACATTTTACAGATGTTTCCATCATATTTTCCTCCAAAGAGTAGGCAGCTTTTTCAAGTTATGAGGGTCTGTAGCACTGACAACAAAATTAATGAAAAGTCACTGAATTGTGTAAAGGTTCAAAGAGGCCAGAAAGCCAACAGTCCCACCCTCATTTCAGTATTCTTTCCTGAGACTTTCCCAGTTCTAATTGCGATCTAATTTAGACTGGCACTTGGGGAATTGGTTGTTCTACTACTGGTATGTTCCTAGTAACAAACATTACATATCCTCAGAGATGTTTGTCATATCATATCTGCTTCTTACATACACTTGATTTTAACCTTAAAAATAAAAACAGTTCTTAGATAACACTGAAGACATCTTTATTACTTTGGCTAGCTTTAAATGTGAACACACATGATGCAGATAATCTGTTTTATTAGATGTGCCCTTTGGTCAAGCCTTAGTGCTGATACATTTTCAACATGTGCATAATGAGATGGTAATGTTTATCAATTGCCAAAGGAGGTATTGGAGATATATCTTACTCTGTCAAATTTTTATACTTCTGAATTAAAAATGTAAGGACCAATGCAACTTCTATGATAGATTTACTTTTAACTGTTTGATGTAATATATAGAGTTTACCACCACTCTAATATCAGCAGATAAACACAGACATGACAACGAAATAAACCCTTTTAAAAAATGATGACTGCCAACATTTCAAACACCCCTCAGCTATATTTTTTTTAATATATTTTATTGATTTTTTACAGAGAGGAAGGGAGAGGAATAGAGAGTTAGAAACATCGATGAGAGAGAAACACTGATCAGCTGCCTCCTGCACACTCCCCACTGGGGATGTGCCCGCAACCAAGGTACATGCCCTTGACCGGAATCGAACCCGGGACCCTTCAGTCCGCAGGCCGACGCTCTATCCACTGAGCCAAACCGGTTTCGGCAGCTATATTTTTTTTAAAAAAGTGTTGCCCTGACCAGTTTGGCTCAGTGGCTAGCGTCGGCCTGTGGACTGAAGAGTCCCAGGTTCGATTCCAGTCAAGGGCATGTGTTTTGGTTGCGGGCACATCCCCAGTAGGGAGTATGCAGGAGGCAGCTGATCGATGTTTCTCTCTCATCGATGTTTCTGACTATCCCTCTCCCTTTCTCTCTGTGGAGAATCAATAAAATATATTTTTTTTAAAAGTGTTAATTCAGACAGATATAGTCATTTCATTTTAATGGTGACTTTTGAGGAAGAAGGAAGGAAGGGAGGGAGGGAGGGAAGGAGGGAGGAAAAGAGAAGAAAAGCAAAGGAAAGGATGAAAGAAGGAAAAAAGGAAAAGCTATTAACACAAAAAGTATTTTACTTATTTTAATTTAATGAGAGGAGCAAAATAAGGTGTTGACAGTAAGTCAGAGTGGTAACGCATTCTTAGGCCAATGAGAAGAACATGGGAATATAATTTTGGATTATGGTGCTAAGATGGAAAATTTTAGTTATAAGAAATTTGACTCTTCCTTAGGAGCAATAATATTAAGGTTCACTTTTGGTCACTAAGATGAAAAGACTGGATCTACTCTAATTTCCCAAATAGGCATTAAGGTATAATACTGAAGGGAAATGTGCTATTTGATCTTGTTTTCCCATCAGCAAGTACAGGGCTTGGCATATTCATTTATTGACTCAATAAATGAATATTGAGTCAATATTTATGGGACTACCATAGTCTTGTGAAATTGGAAACACCTCCATATAACTTATTCTAATAGGAGTGACAGACATTGAACAAGTGACTGGTACATATGTTCAGAAATAGATGGCTGGTTAGCTGGATTGATGGATGCAGGGATGGATGGATGAAGGGTTTGGGCAATGGATGGATGCTGGATGGATGATAGATGGATGAACTAAAATTGATGACTTGAGAAGTTGTATGAGGCTCTATCACCCTAGGTCCTAGTGTGTAGTAGTGTCTGGTATATAGAAGATGCTATTGAATACTTGTTCAATGTACTAGTATAAATGATTAGCTAAGTAATTACATGATGTGTAAATTATTGCATATTTAAATTCTTCACTTCCAGTTTTATTGAAAATACCCAAAGGCAAAGGCTACACTGACCAGTATCAATGTAGGAAACATGTTTGATGGAAGAGCTGGAAGGGGAAAATAAATGATTGGGTTTAAAAATATAAATGTGCATGTCTGAGTCATCTTAAAACATAAAGTGAGATTGCTTCTTAATAGAAATTTCAAAAGTAATGCACAAAATAAATGTAACTGTGTGAGACATTGAAATTATGAAAACAAAGTGAATGGCATATTTGTTGACCTCAATTTAGAAATTCAATTAAGTAATTAAAAACATTACAGCTGTCCTTATTTGGCAATGTGTTAAAGAGTTAATTAATTATTACTATATTTTTGCTTTGAACTTTTCAGCCAGTTGCTTTTGTTGCAAATGAGGCCCAGTTGTTGTTTTTATTTTAGAAACTAAAGAGCTCGTTCAAAGTGATTGCTAAGGTTTTTAAAGAAACCCAATTAATTACATCATTGTTTTCCTCCACCCAAAAGGTGAGCTAATTAAGAAAAATAAAAGGTTAGGCAGCATAAAGATTTTAAAAAATCATCTGCATTACTGATAAAACTAATGCTAGTTAACATGGATTTGAAAAAAAAAAAACTACACCAGCTTCCTCAAGGCTGCTCTGAGTTGGACAACTCACCCACCCACTCAGAGGCTGAACTAGCAGGACTCCTCATGTGGAGCCTTTCACTGTCAAACTTATGTCAAGGCAGAGGTCAGAGTCTTGCTTTTTGCAGGCAGGTTAGCTCCAGAGGGAAGGGTGGGGAAAGGCTGAGAACTGATTTCCAGTTCTTCTGCCAAGCGCAACAACGAAGAAACTCACTCCACCTCACTAGGGAGAAATAAATGTTAAGATCCAAGGTTGAGAGTGTTTAGACAAAAAATATCTTCCTGCATGGGAACCGTCATGGAAGTCTCCTTCCCATCCAAAAGTAATATAAGAAAACTAAACTTCATAAAGGACATAAAAAGCTCTGGAGTCCAACAGTTACACAAGATGAAAGCATCCCATGTTTAGAAAGACTTCACCTCGGTTCTAAAGAAAATCAATGATAAAAGCTCAGAAACCAAATAGATTTTATTAAATGAGTTACCTTTAATTAAGATAGTATAGGCACACTTACTGAATAGGTTTTTAAATCATGTGCATGTTCATATCTGATATGATAGCCATAGTTTTGGAGGCAATGGCCTGATGTTGAATATCTTAAGCATTTTTTTATTAATTTACACAAGAGGCGCAGTGCACAAAATTCATGCACTGGTAGTAGGGTCCCCGGCAGCTGCTGGCTGCTGGCTGCCAGCTGGGTGCTCCCTCCCTTCCCGGCAGGCCCCACCCCCTGATTGAACTGCTGGACAAACTCTCGGTCATGGGAACAAATTGCATACTATGCTTTTATTATATAGGAATTTTTTCCTGTTGGATTTTCCCCTCACCACACATACTTCTCTTTTCTTGTGCCAAACATGTTGCCAAATCGGAGGAAATAAGGTATATGAAAGAACTGAAAATTTAAGTGGGTTGCAAGTCTTTCTCATTTTTGTTTCCAACATGGTTAGAACATTTAGCAAGTCTGTTGGGGAGGGAAGGGTGGAAGGCAGATTGAAAGTAGAGCCAGGTTGATTAGAGGAGCTAATAAGGAAACTTTTAACCATGTTTTTGACCATCCATACAAACACTGTGTATGGCTCAGTGCTGGGAAGGAAAGGAGGAGAGTGGTCTGTCAAGGTGCAGCCAAACCCTTCGAAAAGAACATCTTTTTGGGTCACTAGCCCAAAGTCATGGACAGGAGCCATTTGTTAGGAATATTGGTTGTCTCAGGCTAGTTTCTGGAGACATATTACTTGGTGAATCTCCCCATAAAAACCTAACACTATGAGGTCCCAGACATTTACATAATCTTGAGAAAGGAGAGAAGCCCAAGAATTATGAGATTAGAACTCTATGTAGAATAGTGGGTTTAATGTGGAAATTAACTGATTTATGGAAAATGAAGAGATGTGTTATTTCTTGATTGCCTGACTTGTAGACTAACATTTATAGCCATGCAAAATTCCAAGTGCTCATTTTTAGTATGATACTCAATAATATTTAATTCGTAGAAATAAAGTTGAGAATTTATGTGAGCAATTAAAAGAAAGTTTAATTTTTATTTATGTAATAGTACAATAGAGAGAGCAGTGTATGAAGAATCAGACAAGTTGTTTAAGTCACAACACCGTTGTAATAATTCTTAGACAACTATCCTTTCTTGTTTTGCAGGAAAGCAGGTGATTGCTAAGTAGTTTGTAAATCACACAAGTTCCAAGTATTATTAAAATGATTATGACTGGGAGTACAGACATGATCATCAAATGATATATAGGTATAATTGGAGGTAGATAAGAAAAGAGGAATTTTTACATGAGAAATAAATATTTTGTTAGCCCTTAATCCAAGCCTATTGGCTTTTACTCTTTAAAAATAAATATAGCTATTGCTGTATTTTTACATTCATTTTATCTCCTTCTGCCAGAAAAGGACAGTACAAAATACACCGTACCAGGAAATATAGACAATTAAACCTCTTGAAGAAGCTCAACCAGTGGTTACAGCTTGAGAATACCTGATGTTTAGGGAAGGTGCCATTTTGTCGTAATCTCTCTGGGCTTCAGTTTCCTCAGTTATCATACGGGGATAATAATATCAGTGGCAGCAGAGGTGAGATAAGAAACAGTAATTTGTGAGGAGAGAAGAAACACCTAGCTCTACTGGCATGATCAGAGAAGTCTTCAAAGAGGAGCAGTACCTGTTTGGTAGTCTTACAAGTGGACAAGGGGAAAGGTGGGGTATTGTTTGCAGAAGGAATAGGATGTACAAGAGAGAACATGACATATTCAAAAATGTTTACTCCTTTGGATGACTAAAGATCAGAGTGGATATGGTGGAGTGCTGGGAGTTGAGTCAGAAAAATGATTGGGGCTAAAAATAATGGTCTTTATATTCTATGACATATTCAAGAGTTTATCATTGATCCTGTAAGCAGAATTCTGAAGGATTTTTTTAAAGCAGAACTTTCATAGACATAAAAGTTTTCTAAGAAGTTAATCAAATATGGCACCTAGCCCTTTTTATACTCATTCACTACCTTGTGTTCCTGCTTAAGTTCAACTGTAGAATCCAGAGTAGCCAAATTTGGAATTAGTTCTTACCCTGATAAACACCTGAATGTACCAAGGATAAAACAGATTATTTGTCAACACATGGATCCATCTTGGTAAATATATAACCTATGCAACTTGCCTTGATTTATTAACCACTATTTTTACTTTTAGAGAATCCGTAATTGATAATCTGTATGTGTCAAGATCATTTCCAACTTCAATGCCTGCCTGACTGATGAAGTCCTATCTGATTCTCATATTTTACCCTTTGTTTGATTCTGATATTTTACCCTCTGTTTGGTTCATCTGATTTCAGCAACCCAGTTCTGATTTGATTATTGTCTAATCATAAATACCTCTTGAGTTTACCATCTACCTAAATCTACAATTCACATTTTGCCTCAGGCTTCTTACTCAAAGAACATTAGTTGAATTTCAAACATCTTCTTCACCCAGATTGTGGAATGAGCAGTCTTATAAGCTCTCTTTTTCTACTAAGGAGAGTCAAATAGTCCCACTCTTTCAGTCACACAGGTGAAAAAAAAGAAAAAGTCAAAATCTAGGTCAAATATCAATAAAGATCAATAGCAAATCTTGTTTGGGTTTATGCTGAAAACAGAAGTTAGAGTGTCTTGATCAAAAGTAGTACCAAAATATGCTCCTTTTCTCACAGTTATAAAATAATCTTACAGTCCTCAGTAGGCCAGATATGTGTGTACAAGGTCATCCTATTTCTCCTTCCACATTTTTACTTGACAGGAAGAATATGTAGCATATCTCCTCTGGACAGTCATGGAATTCATGTTACTATTATCCAATACCAACAGGTCTGCTGCCAAATGAAGCATGGTGGGATGGGAGCTGCGTGTAGCTGCCTGGGTGTGTGACTGCCTTTGAACCTTGTCATCACTTATTAATCACCATGTCTGCTTGAAGCACATTGGACTTTTACCAAGTCCCAGCAACCAGTATGAATTAAAGTGAAACTCGCCATCATTTTTTCCCCCTTACTTTTGTCTCATAGCTTAAAACTCCATTTAAAAGAAACTTGTTTTTTCCCAACAAATGGAACTCATTTTAAGTTTCAGATTTTTCACTTAAAAATATGGCATTCCTTCTAAAAGGAATGCTATACTTCTATTATTAAAAGATGACGTGCTTGCTTACAAAAATAATGCAAATCAATATTTTGGTGGAGCAGCTTTATTATTTTAAAAGTAGCGAAAGAGCAAGGAAAAAATATCTATCAAAATGAAAAATTCACAAATACACTGATCTGGCAATCCAATTTCTAGGAATATATACTACAGTTACCCTTACATATGTTCAAAATAACATGCACAACAATATTTCTTCTAGCACTGTTTGCAACAACAACAAAATCTAAATATCCATTAACAACAGGTTGGTTAAAACTATCGTGTTGCATTTGAAATTTAAATAACATGCAACAATTTAAAAGAATGGGGCAACACTCTGTGTACTATTAAGAGAAGATTACCAAGGTGTATTGTTAAGGAAATCCATCCTCATTATTCATAGATTTTATATTTGTGAATTTACCTGCTTGCTGAAATTTCTTCACAGCCCCCAATCAATAGTAGCAGAGATTTTGCATTCATTTGTTGGTATACTCCGAGCAGCAAAAAAAAAAAAAAAATTGAGTCACCCAGTAAACACATTCTAGCTGAGTGTCATTCTAGGTGACTTCTTCTATAAAGTATTTTTAGGGGGCCTATGTAGTACCACATTTTTGTGTGTTTTTTGTGGGTATTTTTTATGTTTAAAATGGCCCCCAACCATAGTGCATTATTAATAAACACAAGAAGGCTTTGTTATTCCTTATGGAGAAAATATGTGTCATATATAAGCTTCGATCAGGAATGAGTTATAGTGTTGTTGGCTATGAGTTCAAAGATAATAAATCCACAAAATATGTGTAAATAAGGTGTCTTTAAACAGAAAGATAGCCACAGCCTGGTTATGTGTTGATCAGTTGGTGAAAATGTGACCAAAGGCTCACAGGAAACTAACCTTGTATTTCTCTTAGGGGGATTAGTTCTATATTTGCTAATTAGGGGTTAGTGTCAACTTTAGAGCATAAATATATTGAATAATGAAAACCAACTGTATTTATAGAGTGGTATATGTGATATGCTATCTATATGTCACAGGGAGACAAAATATATGTATACATATATGTGTAAAGACACAGATGTGGTACAGTGGCAATCTATGTCGAAGGCAACTAGGGGACTGAGGGATAGATTTTATTCACTTGAAGGAATTTTATATCACTGCATGCCTAACTGAATCAAAAATAAATAAGTGTTATAAAAGAACAACAGACTTTATTTTGCACATTTACAGTGTATTGAAAAGTGGCTTCTAACTTGTGGTCAGTAAAAAAGCAGATTTCTTGAAGAGGATTATCATCCCCAATATCTACGTTTAGATCTCTTTTACCCAGAGAGACTAACTCCAGCCTGGGCCATCATCCGTGGTGCTACCCATACTCAGTACTGAAAAGGATCACCAGATCGCATACTTGTATCTTTCACCAAGAGGGAAGGAATATACATTCTTCCAAAATTTCATTTGGGAAATAGAAAGGGCAGAAGAGAGGATTAGAGTTCACCTTTTTAGCAAGAACATGTAGCTCTTTAATATTGTCATTGCACGAATGATTATCCTGTGAGTAATACTGATATGAACACCATCATTGAAAAGAATTACAGCTATCTTTATAGGAATTTCAATTATACCAAAATCTTATTCAAGGGGAACAAATTACACATGTTTGGCAATACCACACTTATTTCTCAGATATTTGTTTTGTTTAATGTGATGAGGGACCAGAGAAACGAAGAGGTAATCCAGAGATAAAAATAAAGACTGGATTCTTTCAATCTGTTATCATAAATACAAGTCAAGGATAATGGGATGTGCCAAGAGCATATATAAATATGGAGTGGACTTGAGGGTAATATTTCTCTTTTTCTAGTACTTTTAAGTATATAATGAACTCAGGTGTGGTTAAG
>NW_005871112.1:3144082-3240148 GCF_000147115.1 Myotis lucifugus | reverse complement strand
CGATCAGCTGCCTCCTGCATACTCCCCACTGGGGATGTGCCCGCAATCAAGGTACATGCTCTTGACCAGAATCGAACCTGGGACCCTTGAGTCTGCAGGCCAATGCTCTATCCACTGAGCCAAACCGGTTAGGGCAATTAATTCCCTTTTAATGTGCATGAATTTCGTGCACAAGGCTACTAGTAGGATATAATTCTAATTTAGTTTCTGATTTCTTTCTTATTTGAGTCTATTACTCTAGTCAGACAATTCCTCAACATTCACACTATACTTTCTCCTTTTTCTTTGATTTTGTCATATTCTTTCTTTGAATGCTATTCTTCTCTCCATATAAAAAGTGGCCTCCTTTTAAGATGCATTTCAGATCCCATATTCAATAAAACTTTCCAGGTGGGTTTTGCTCAAAATGATCTCTACATCTGAAGTTCAATTCATTTCAGTTATCATTTATTACTTTTTATCTTAATTCTGGTAGTACAAGTCAGGTTCAGATTAATATGCCAGTGACTTAAACTCCAAAGTGTTAACTCAACAGATATATGAAATCTGGGGAGGTAGTTAGTGTAAGAAAGATCTAGAGCAGGGATAAGTACACTTACAGCCCTTTTGCTTAAAATACAGTCATCTCCATTCACTTACATGCTTTCTATGACTGCCTTTGTGAAAGTGTGACTGCAATAGCAGAATGGAGTAGTTGTAACCTTTTGGAGGAAAAGTTTGCCCACACTTGGGGTAGATACTCAACAAAGCCATCAAGGACTCAAACTTCCTTCACTTTCTTCTCCAACATCCTTATGATGAGCTTTTATCCTCATAAACTTTCATGTTCCCAAAGGCTGCTCTATTTCTAGGCAGTTCTAATCATTGGGTCCATATATTAAGCAGCAAGAAGAAGGAACAGAAAAGGGGGGAAATAGTTTTTATCTCCCTTTAGAGACTGCCCAGAAGTCCTACATAGCACATCTACCAATATCTCATCTACCATAACTTTTTTGTAACAACTTCTTGCTGGGAGCCAGTCCATCCTTGCTGCTTGACACAGTCGCTGCAGGGAAGAAACATTTGCACAGCATATGTTTCAAGGGACTTGGCGTATATGGCATACTGTTCTTAATATATTTGCTCACCTTCTTGGCGCTATGTGTTTTAACCAAGGTCACCTCTCTGAGAAAGGTTGTTTCCCCAGGTAGGAATTTTCCCCTGAAGTTAGGGAGGGAATAAAACCCCTTAACTAAGTGCCAGGCGGGTAGTTAATCACTTTAACTACGAACAATCACCCTTAAGCTACATAATCTTTACTCCCTGGAATGGAGATAAGAAACGCCCTAACCTTTGGAATAGAGATTGATAGGATTGGAATCAACTGGTATAAATACAGATGTAACTAGACAACAGGACACAGAACCTAGTGAGAGAACCTGGCTGAAGAACCTAGAGACAGAACCTAGGGACAGAACCTAAACACAGAACCTAGACACAGAACCTAGAGACAGGACTTGGCTGGAGATCCTATATAGAACCTAGAGACAGAACTGAGAGACAGAACTGAGAGACAGAACTGAGAGACAGAACCTAGTGAGAGAACATGGCAAAAGATCCTGGACAGAACCTAGCTACAGAACTTGGCTGGAGAACCTAGACAGAACCTGGCAGGAGATGCTGGACACAGAACCTGTCAGGAGAACCTAGCGAGAGAACATGGCAAAAGATCCTGGACAGAACCTGGCTACAGAACTTCACTGGAGAACCTAGACAGAACATGGCAAAAGAACCTGGATAGAACCTGGCTGGAGAACCTGGCTAAAGAACCTGGTGACCGAACCTGGCTGGAGAACCTGGAGAACCTGGCTGGAGAACCTAGCGAGAGAACATGGCACCAGAACTTGGTTGGAGATCCTGACCAGAACTTGGGTGGAGATCCTGACCAGAACTTGGGTGGAGTTCCTGGCTAGAGATCCTGGCTAGGCTGCTGATCAACTGAACACTGCCTCCGTGTCATTCCTTCTTCGCTGACTCCGTCCACACCTTTGGGGACCCCTGGACCTGCTGGGGTTGGACCCCAGCAACTTCTAATGGCAAAGAAGGCTAGGGGGAAAAAAAGTCTTTTAGCTGGAAATATTGCTACACTTGATAATATAAAGGTTCTGTAAGGACAGGGAAAGAAAATATAGAGGTAGTGTCAGCAATTAGTAATCTCTATTCACTATTAAGAATTGATTTCAAGAAATAAACAAACAAGCTTAAGTTAGTACTTATTGAAAGAATTTAAAGGGATCTCATGGAATTCAAGAGCAAATTTGTTTCCTGATTTTGCAAAGGACAGGAACCAGGAAATAGAAAGATAAGCTGTTCCTTTTCATCTTTCCTCATCTTTACCAAGCCATGTAGTTATTGGATCTTATTATAATGCCCTAATTCTATCTCTGAATGTCATATTTATCTGCAGAAGAAGATTAAGTTTCTGTGCTTTTCTTTGAATATGGCAACAAATCCCCTTTAGCCCTGGTTTTGCACTCTTTTCTTGATCTAGATCCTCAATATCATGATTCAATTCTCTAAGTTCTAAATTGAAACTCATGGAAGAGAGAATCTCATTGACATAAATCGGGTTATTCTTCTAGCTGCAGTTAGATCAGGTGTACCCTGGGTGAGAGCTTCATGTGGGCTGGCCAATCTTCCAGGCCATAGCATATAGAGAAGTATGTGAGAGAGATGAGGATGATAGGCATCTGTTACCTAACTTTTACAGGCTTATACCTTTTATAATCATACACTGCCCAAAATACCTTATACTACTGGTCATCTCCTTAATCTTTATGAGTGGGTATGTATGGTACCTATTGTGAATTCTGTTTCTCAATAGAAGGATCACCCCTATGGAACAGAGATTAGAAAGAAAAGTGTATGTTCCCTCTGCTTATTCTTCCAACATTTTCTAAATGTAATGATATGCCAACCCCCAAATATATTATGTGAAATTCGTTTCTTTTCAGCTTTACAGAAATAATGAAATCTTATGGAGGCAAAAAGATAGGAAACTAGTGGCCAATATAAGACCACTGCCACAATCACAACTGGCCAAGAAAGTAACCTTAGCACATCTCAGCAAGGATACCTTTATGGACCAGAATTACATATCTCCCCCACCCAGCTGGATTGTAACTTGCCTGAGGACAAGAACCATACCTTACATGTACTTATATTCATTACATTATGCATTTTGAAAAGTAAGAAATAGGTTTATCAGGTGTATAAGAAATCAGAAGAAAAATTTCTAGGGCACTGTTGATACTCTCTGTATTTCTTTCTCAGAAATACATTACCCTCAACACATTTTTTTCACATGTTCCTTTTTTATCCATAATCTTTAAAATCACTTGGAAAGAAAAAAATGCTATCCAACTATGTCAAATAAAATGTAATTGTGCCTCATGTGATGACAAACCATCACAGAATCTAAAGTGGAGACATCTAAACTTTTTAATTTCAAAATTGTAATACCACCTATGAGGTATAATATCATATATCTGTTTATAATCAGTTTTGTACATTGGGTATTTAATTGTTCTTATCCTCTGTGGGAAAAAATAGCATACCTTTTTTAGTTGTCATAGGCTCTAAAAGGTTATGATAAAAGGCAAGAACATACAACATTTTAAAATACAATTAATCATATTGTATGTGTTGTGATTTTGAAAGTCTTTCACACACTCTTGATTTGAATAACATAGTGGAAATAGATAACTTAAATAGATATTACATGTACAAAAACAAAAGTGTTCTCCATTCTACATCATCAACTTGCTTCACTCCTATGACCAATGATGATAGTCTTGCCTTGATGAAGACATTTAGCTTACTTTGATCCTTATAGTGCAGAAGAAACACTTTCATCATTGGCATTGAAATGGTATGCATTTGACTTTTTGATGAATAGAAGGATAAATCCTTTCTTTCTCTATTACTATGATGGCATGGCATTACAAATTACATGTTTTCTTTCTAGAAAAATATAAATGACACTAGAGAAGATGATTTATCCCTAAACCATAATATAAACTCTTATATTTTCAAAGAACTTATGTAATCAAGTTGATAAACCATGAACCAAGCTTATTTAAATTAGTTGTCTTTTGGCATATGAAGAGCATTATTTTCTGTTATGAAAGTCAAACAAACTGCTAGCAAATTACAGAAGACAAATACAGAAAATCGCCTTGTGCAGTCACATTTCAGGGAGATCCATTGCCCATAGATAGCAATGATAAAAGAACAACTGGAATATCAGAAAAAATGTGTCTGTCCTAGTAATAGAGAGAACAGAATTTTCCTAATATTGTTCTAAACAAACTGAGTATTAATCATGCCAAGAGCATAAATGTTTGAATAACTGAAATATATATAGTTTTCTCAAAACTGCACAAAATTAAAGCTGTGTTTTACGGAGTAATAGTGGATTAGACACTTTGATTGTTCCTGTCATTGCAAACAATGACAATGCCGAATGAAATATTTTTCAACTATATTAAAACACACTAATGAGCTGACAAAAGCATTGAGAATGACAAGGAGGTTAAAAAGAGAGTAAAAGTTGGATCTCAGGGAAGTAAGTGGAGCACTGATGCTTACTTACATATCAATACAGAGATTTTGCTAAGAGGAATTCAGCTTTAGTTTTCAAAAGCTCTAAGGAAATAGATGCCTAGAGAAAAGGCCAAGAAACATCCAAGGTAGAAAGGCTACAAGAAAGCTTCTAGATATTTCTGGGAACTCAAAGGTCTACACTTTCAATATAAAGGTGAACCAGAAATGATCCTGGACCCCAAATGTCTACTATGGAAGAATTTTAAAAACATTCCCCAAGTGGAAATTTAACACTGAGTTTGAGGTGCTCTCCCCTGGGAATTTGTCACCATAAGTGTGTCTTCCCTCAGTTTAGCACCAGGATAATCAAAAAAGTTTCAAGTAATTGTTTGATTAAAAGTGGTCATTGATTAGAAAAGTCTCAGGTCCCTAGAAGGAACAAATGCAAATTATTACTGAAGGAAAAACTGTCATATAAGGTCTCAATATTTAACACAAAAAATGTTAAGAGGAGCATTCAGTTAAAAAAAAAAAAAAAAAAAGGAAACAAGACACCATGAGAAAAAACAGTATGGCCCCATCAAAAGACTTGAGTGTTTGGAATTGTCAGACATAAAATACCATACAATTATATTTTATGCAATTTAAAGATATAATAAAATAAAAATTTTAAAGTAATAATATAATACAATGACAATGAAACTAAAATCAAAAAATATTTTTAAATTACCAAATACATTTAAAATGTAAACAAGTAGAACTTTTAGAAATTAAATATCTATAAATATAAAAGCCCAGCGACCATTACAGTGGAACGACCAGAATAACTAGAACAACTGGTGGCCATGATGCACACTGTGGCAGCCAACCAGCTTGATCTGGGCCCCGATCATCCCCCCAACCTCCCACGGCCCCTCGCCCTGGCTGCCGTCAGCCTCCCCCCACCCCCCGCCCCAATCGGGGGTGGGGCCTGCTGGACAACCTCCTGCGACCCCTCCCCCGGGCCAGCCCAGCCCAATCGGCCCCAATCAGGGCAGCCAGCCGGACCCCACGCGTACACGAATTCATGCACTGCACCTCTAATATATATATATATATATATATTAAACTAAACATTAAAAAGTCAATGAATAAATATCTTTAAAAAAAGCAATCTAGAAGCAGCACAGAAATACAAATATATAGATATAAAACATAGAGTTTGAAAGACATGGACCAAGTGATAAAGTCCAATGTATATACCACTGCAGTTGCATAAGAAGCAAAAAAAGATGATAGAGCAGCAACAATTTCAGAGTAATGACAAAAATGTCAAGAAAGGTTGAAAATCATCAATACAGATTCAAGAAGGTCAATGCATTCTAATAGGATAAATAAAAAGAAGCTGTATCCATTCGTATCACAATGAAAGTGAAAAACAAGACAAACAGAATACTTTAAAACAACCAAACATAAACATAAATTGCTTCAAAAGAAGAATAATTAGACTGACAGCTAACTTATCAACAGTGACAACAGGAAGAATAAAGTGAAATAATATCTTCAATATGTTGAAAGAAAATAATTATCAATCTCAAATAGATACAGTGCAAAAAATTCTAAAGGTTGTATTTAAGGCAAATGAAAAGTGTAGAAAGTGATATAACCTAAGATGATTGAGTCACAAGAAGGAATAAAAAGAAAAAAATGGTAAACGTGTGAGTAAAATATTTACTTTTTACAACATTAATCTTAATAATTTTTAAAATACAAAAGATGGTCTAAAGTATAAGACAATAGTATGTAAACCAAGAATTTCTATAACAAGAAAAATGTATTTTTCAGTTTTTATATCATTTGAGAGGCTAATAATATTAATTAGCTTTAGATTTTGATTAATTAAAAATCAGTAATAGCAACAGTAAAAGAATGTTAAGTTCAGTGAGAAAGCATACTTGAAAAATCAAAAAAGAGAGCAAGAAAAGAGAAAAGGAAACTTCATTTGGACATAAATCTATGATAGCAGCAAACATAGGTTATATGAAACATTATCTATACATATAAAAGGCTAAGTGACCGACCGTCCATCCATCTGACCATCTGACTGACCAACTGGCCAGTACATATGACATGCACTGGCAATTGATCAAAACCTCTTGATAGCAAACTTGATAGCAGTTTTCATTTAGGAATGGAATTGCAAACAAACACATATAGTATAATTCCATTTCTATAAAATTCAAAAACTTTGAAAACTAAGCCACATATTATTTAGAGAAATAAACATATATAGTAAAACCATAAAAAAACAAAAACAAGGTATACGGTAATGATCAAAGCACAATTCAGGCAGTGATTACCTCTGAGAGATACACTGGGAAACTGGAAAAGAATGGTAATGTTCTTTTCCTTAAACTTGGTTCAGTGTACCATTATTCTTCATAGCTCACATCTATTTTATAAAAAATCTCTTGTAACTATTCGAATACTTAATAAACACAATTTTCAAGAAGAATTTAGATAGCCTCCCAGAGCGACTCTAAGTAGCCATTACAGTGTGCCAATAATGTCCCAGGAATGGCATATTGGCTCCATAGCCTAGAGAGAATATTTCATAATATTTGGAACTGAGTAACTCCTGGCAACCCCAGAATTTTTGTAACTTTATTTAGCATATTATTGGCAGAAGTCTATAACTTCTAATCAAGGAGCAGTCCTTCTGAAGGATCTTGGAATGTCTAATAATTAGGCATGAATTGTGGGTTTTTAAAGAAATGTATCCACAAAAGAAAATTACTCTCTGCAAGGAGTAAATTCTCACAGGCACTCTAGAACTCAGATCCACAGGATATTACAGCATTGCCCAGTGGAGATGGAGGGGTGAATTGAATTTTATGAAGAGTCTTTCTTTTAGCTAGCTTCTTAACAGGGGACATTGTGTGTGTGTGTGTGGTGTGTGTGTGTTGGAATAAAACTCAAATAAAGAAGTGATCTTTTCTATATTCAAGTTTCTGCAAGGGAGTCCCTGACAAAGTGGATTTAACACTTCCGTCCCCAAAATATTCTTGATTGCCTGCTGCTACCCACAATCCTCATTCCATATTTAATACCTCCAATGAAAGTGACAATCATCCCTTAGATTGAAGAAGTTTATAATGTCCCTCCCTGACAGAAGTAAATCACAGGGTTGGCCAAAGGAGGAGAAGAAAGGCAAAGGACTTTTTAACCCAAAATTATCTGAATTCACAAAGACAGCAGGGAAATGTAAAGTAGTAGAGTCTATTCATCATCCACTGAAGAGAGCAATAGACAAGAAAGAGATTTTTCTAGGTTGCAAGGCAAATTTCACCTACCTCACTATTTAATCACATTCCAGTATTTTATAAAGATTTTTATAAACTCTATATTCCCTGAGGCAGATAGCCACAAAGGGGGCTCAAGTGTCAAGGGAGGGGAAAACTTTCACCATTAGCAAAACCCCATGAAGTGACTTCCAAAGCAAAGATTTTGATTGAGGGGTAAAGGAAATGAGTTGTATTCTCTTACATATTGTTTATTTAGTTGACCTAGGAAAGACTGCACAACCTTTCCTCCCTTCCTTCCTTCCTTCCTTCCTTCCTTCCTTCCTTCCTTCCTTCCTTCCTTCCTTCCTTCTTCCCTCCCTCCCTCACTCTCCTCCTCCTCCTCCTCCTCCACCACCTCCTCCTCCTCCTCCTCCTTCTTCTTCTTCTTCTTCTTCTTCTTCTTCTTCTTCTTCTTCTGTCTCTCTCTCTCTCTCTCGCTCTCGCTCTCGCTAAGCTCTCTCTCTTTCTTTCTTTTCTTTGTTCCCTTCCTTTCTTTTTTTGGTCAATGTGTTTCCATGGAAAGCTCAGTCTGCATAATTAATTTGCCCATGTAAAACTTATCTGAAAAATAAAGTCAGTCAATCTGAATATGTAATTGCCTACCTTTAACAGGTTATGTCTTTCTTGATAACTAATGTCTGTGAAAGATGAAAATGAAATAAACAGTGTGAAAGTGACTTTAAACTCTAATGCCTAATACACAAACACTATATTATCTCTCTGTGTAATATGCAGTTGCAGTACCTACTGAGTACTTCACACATGGCTGGTATGACTAAAGAACTAGATTTTTAAATTTAAATTTTGAGAATGAATACTAAAATTAATTATTAGAAAATATTTAAATATATTTAGAATAGTTTGAATATATGAATCTGTCTTTTCAACTTCAAATTTTATAAAATTTAAATACAAGCTAAGTATTTCTGATGAAAATTTATCATCCAAAATGACGTACTTTAAATACATATAAAATTTCAATGACTTGGTAACAAAAACAAATGCAATATGTTTTTAGTAATTTTTAAATTGATAAAATACTGAAATAATATTTTTTATATTTTTGTTCAATTAGAATATATTATTAAAATTAATTCCACTCGTTACTTTTCACCTTTTGCAATGTGGCTCTGGCAAAAATTTAAATGTCATTTGTGCCTCTAACTGTAGTATTTCTGTTGGATGGTGCTGCTGTGGAGGACAATTTTGGTAGCACAGACTGTAGAAAACTGGAGGTGAGTCACATTTAAGCTTGGCCTCCTTTGGTTTGTACCTGCGTGACCATGAACTATTCACTCTCTGATCGTTCATTTTCTTTTACGTAAATTGAGGTAAGAATGTTGAACAAACAAAATTGTTTTAAGGCTTAAATAACATGCCTTATGAAAAGGCCTTTAGAAAGCGCTAAAGTACTGGGCAGATGCCAGCTGTTTTCAGATGTTTTAATTTTAATCAAGTGTACATTTGACTTATAAGCAAAATGAAGGTTTAGAAATAATCATACTTTTATTTAATCACTGTGAATAGCAAGGTTGGCCCTAAACTGTGAAACTCTGCCATGAAGTTTCCAGAATGCCAAAGAGGCTATTTTATAGCAGAGGTCCAAAGTGCTGATTTCTAAGCTAGGAAAATTCTAGTTCTCTAAAATGTGGGCCACCCTCGTGGTTACCTTTAACAGTCTAAAGCAATCCACTTTAGTAAATGTGTTTTATTAGCGAGTCGGGCAGAAAAATGGCAGAGGAGATAGAATACCAGGCAACGGAGAGCTGGCTTTAGGTGCCAAGGTGAACCAGGTCCTGTTTTCTTTTCAGACCAGAGAGAGCACTATTATGTGCAGTAAATAAAATGAAATAGTGGTTTTATTCATCTTATTTAATAGATTAATCTCCAGTGGAAGAGTTTGGCTGGTAAAATGTTTGTGTGGATTGGAAAATTTTTAGAAAAATTTACAAGGCTGTTCTAACTATTAAGACAGTTGATTCTGAAAACAACTCCTGGGCAGCCTGCATTTCACAGAAAGCTTCACTTTAAAAGTGATATGAAAATAGCTAGCTTCATGGCACATTTTGATCATTTAGTTTATATTGTCTCAGTTAATCAAGGATATTCCAATAATTTTTTAAGTGGCCCTTTTTGTATTGCAAAACCTCAATCATCGTCAACAAAAACCAGATTGAAAAACTTTATTTAAATCAGCTTCATTACTGAATTCATTTCTACAGCTAATCCTTGAGCGTTGTCAAAAGTTCACATTGTAGCCTAAAATTATTTACTAGAGAAAAGGAACTCACCCATCGTGGCTTACACTACACCTTATGTGTGCTCTTCCTTTCCAGGAATTGTTAATTCTTATCAACTGTAAAGTTCACAATCAGTATTCTTCTGGAGTGATGACCTTGTCTATTTTATCATATTTTTAATGATTCTGAGGCACAAGTAGATTTAAATTACACCTCAGCAAGTAACTCCCTTGATCTTTTGGTGGTATTGGAAACATAATTCTTGACCACTCTGTCCTACTGTCCTAGAACACCATAAACCCTTGGACAGCCAGAGGCTACCCCACTATAATTCTCTTCTCTGCCCTTTTACCTTCGTCACCCTAGATTAGTCGTATAAGCATGTACTTTTGTACCTTACCTAATCTCCTGTCTAATGGCATTATCAAGGTGCTTTTTAGATTAAGCATCTGTCGAGACTCTGACTCTTGAATGCTAACACTTTTTTGGAAGCAATTAACAATGTAAGAAGAAGGACAAAGTCCACAAAACTAATATGAAAAATTAAAAAGTTCACTTTTTTAAGGTATCCTTTAAGAAGAAAAATATACAGCTTCTGGAGAAAGCATAACAATAATGCTAATAGTGAATATTTATTGGACACCATATCAAGGCCAAAGTTAATTATTTTTGATTCTCACAACAATCCTTTAGTATAGGTACTATTATTACATCAACATTATAGGCTTTCTATGATTCAAAGAGATTAAATAAATTTAAAAGCACCATTGCTCTGTTGGAGGAATGCTCATGTAACCAGGATGACAGAGGTTCCATGTTTACACGTGTGCTTTTACGATGCTAGACCTGGGGGAGGAAACAGTGATCCTGCACTGGTTTTTTTAAGTTTCCACCTTGAAAAGATATACAATTCTATTCACATTTTATTGGCCACAGCAAGTTACATGGCCACAAACAACTTTAAATGGAGAGGCGAAACAAAGTTCTACCTGTGCCCAAAATGAGAACTGGAACCCTGTGAACAGCCCTAATGACCTCCACACATCAAAGAAATGCTGCTTAAGTGATTTTGTTCTAGTCTGTGACTTATCTATATATATAAAACCCTACCATCAGCTGACCGGCTGACCAGCCGATAGCTATGATGCGCACTGACCATCAGGGGCAGAAGCTCAACACAGGAGCAGAAACCACAGGCATGGAAACATGGAACAGACTGATGAGTCTCAGAGGGAAGGGGGAGGGGAGAGGGTGGGAAGAGATTAACCAAAGATCGTATATGCATACTAGAGGCCTGGTGTATGGATTCGTGCACCGGTGAAGTCCCTCAACCTGGCCTGCACCCTCTCACAATACAGGACCCCTCAGGGGATGTTGGACTGCCAGTTTTGGCCCAATTCCTGCAGGCCAGAACAAGGGACCCCACCAGTGCACAAATCTGTGCACTAGGCCTCTAGTGTGAACATAATTGAATATTATATATTATACGTTTAAGTTGCCCTGTCACCACATTCCAATTCCTATAATTTACTTATTGTAATAATCTATACTTTCTATTTAGGGATAAACTTCCCTAATAAAATTTAGTCTATAACTTGAATCCACTAATAAACATTTATCTTCAAAATCCCTTTCTCTTTTTCTCACTGGATAACTGAACCAGAGACTCAGAGATCCTTGTAATAATCCATACTACCTCACTTTTCTCCCTGAATATCCTTTCCAAATACATTATCCACCATTATAAATGTCCTTCAGGTTAGTGCTCTCACATTTCAATTAACCCATAAGTATAATTTTAAAAATGAAGAATTTTGCCGAAACCGGTTTGGCTCAGTGGATGGAGCGTCGGCCTGCGGACTGAGGGGTCCCGGGTTCGATTCCGGTCAAGGGCACGTATGTTGGTTGCGGGCACATCCCCAGTGGGAGATGTGCAGGAGGCAGCTGGTCGATGTTTCTCTTTCATCGATGTTTCTAACTCTCTGAAGAATTTCAGTCCCTCTCTTTAGTGTCTTTACTCTGTTTCCTTCAGTCTGCAGGCCGACGCTCTATCCACTCTTTAGTGTCTTTACTCTGTTTCCTTATAAACAGTAAATGAGTAACTAGCTTTTTCCTTTCCCTTTTCTTTGAAGTTTTTCTATCTTTCTTGGAATTGCTGCATAAGGTGTGTAGAGGTTTTTGTGAGTGATGTTTAGAAATGATCCTGACTTGAGTGTGACATATTCACGAGTGACTTCAAATCTGTTTTTCAGTGAGTTTTAATTCACTTGCTTAATATTTTCCTGCTCTGTAGCATTCAAAGTATTTTACATCCTACAGTGTTTAGAAGGCATTGTGGAATCTCTCCACCTTTTTCCCATGATCAAACCATAAAATATTTTGTGTCTTCTGTGACATTTTGTTTCTTTTATTGAAACCTGCGAGAATATGAACTTAACATTTGGGCAATGGCTAGAATGGTTATACAAATAAATAATTCAGAAAATAAATATTAAAATCCTTTAGGATACACTTTTTGTTCTTTGGTGTGGTGAAACACTGAAAATAGCTCAAGTTATTTTTTACTAGAGGACTGGTGCACGAAATTCTGCACAGGTAAGGTCCCTAGGTCTGGCCGGTGATCAGGGCCAATCAGGGCCCTCTGGCTGCTGGCCAGGCCCTTCCTTCGTTCCATGCTGCCCCCTGGTGTTCAGCACACATCATAGCGAGCGATCAAACTCCCGGTGTCCCGGTGGAACTCCTGAGGGGACAGTTTGTATATTAAGCTTTGATATATATATAGATGGTGTCTGGTTACAATAAAACAAAATCAAAAGAAAAAAGATGTGTGAAATAAGAACAACCAAAATAAAATCTTTTAAATATTATTTCTTTCAACCAGTTTTCTTAGCATTTATTTTGGTTTCATAATTGTTTTATTCTTTTGGTAAAAAAAAAATATGATTTAATAAGGAAACAATTTTTATTGTTTGCCTGTCGTATGGTGCACATAGATCTTTTCTACTAAAAAATGATTGAAAAAGTGATGTGACCATCAACAAATTTTATAAATAAAGTTCTTTTTTAGTTACATTTGAAAGTATAAACAAATGATTTTATTGCTAGTCTAAAACATGATTAAAACTACATGTGAAGACATTATGTTGATGGCATATATCTTAATTGGAAAGCTGTGCCAGAATATAATAGAGATACTTACTTTTATTACTCTTTTTTGTCATCAGAAAGAATATCAATATCATTAGTATGATTTTATTTTAGTACTTTATTACCATTTTTATTCATATAATTAACTTCTACTGATAAAATATCTAGTCTGATGCTAAATTTCAAGAAAATATATAAGCATGTAAAAATATATGTGAATGTATTGAATTTTTAAAATCTTTGTATTACTTTGATTAAGGTCTAAATTTATCTTTGTTTATATTAACATATTAATTAAAAATAATAAGATTATATATATTAAACCAAGTCTCCAAAGCTGCAATAATTGTCATACTTCTCTTGACATTTAACTGTTGTTGGGTTTTTTTTCCCTCACCTGCAAAGTCCGGGAACAATAATGGCCCTCTAGAGACTTTTTTGTGAAATGTAGAGAGCTTCTATGACATTTTATGAAGGCACATGAGCAAAAATGACTAAAGAGGCAAGTTCTACACAAAGGCAACAAATCAGGTACTGGAACCTGTAGCAGTATCTTAAAAAATAAAAACTGAATATATCCAACAAAACATTTCCATCAAAGTGTTTCTTTTAATGTACTCTATTCTCTTCTGTTGGATGAAATGTATTTCAAAAGGATAAACACTGCTATCTATAACAGTATCCATTCATTACAACATGCTGGGCAGTGTACTGGGAATTAGGCTTATTTTATCTCATTTAGACCTTCTGTCAAACCTGAAAGGTAGGTATTTTTTCCAAAATTTAAGATATGACCAAACTAGGCTAGAAAAAAGAAATCTTCCCAAGATTAACATTACCAAGTTTTCAAATAATTTTAATATTCTGATTACTGTGAGTAGATGAAGTAAGATTTTTTCTATTTAGCTTCGAGTAGTCTTTGAATCTTAATTAATTAAAAAAATTTCCCATTAAATAATCTAGGTGTGTTTTCTTTCAAATAGACATTTTTATTATCTTTGTTTAATAATTACATCATTTATAAGGCTGATAGCCAAAAAAAAAATCATACTGGATCTAAAGAAATATTCTTAGCAACAATGTAGATAGAGCCACACATTGTCCCCCCAAGGACTGAATGAGATTCTACTTTTGTTACCCAGGATTTCTAATGTTTACTAATAGTTCAGAAGTATTCTTTAAATGCTTAATAAATCTTCTAGAATTAACATTAGATTCCCCATGTACCATGAGAGTTGTGGTTGCCTCAGGGCACCCCAGTGATGCTAGTAATTACTGGCTTGAGAGCAAATTCCCAGGATGTTATCAGGCAAATGGTTAGTTCTATACATGGCCTAGTACCAGAATCCTAGAACCCTAAGACAAACAATTCTAAACTGTTTTGTTTCATTTTAAAATAAAAAAGTAATACACACTGGAACTTGTGTATTACTCTCTTTCTGATAGTTTGACCACATAAGGGAAAGCTATTATGTATTCCACAAAAACCTTTAGTATAATCAGAAATAGACTTTGTATTTTACTTGAGTACTTATACCTATACTAGAGGCCCGGTGCATGAATTTGTGCATGGGTGGGGTCTGGCAGCCTGCCCCGATGGGGGCCCATCAAGCCGAGCTGGCAGGGAAAAGGGGCCACAGGCGGTTGGTCAGCTGGACCCACCCCCAATTGGGGTGTTAGGGGCCAATTGGGGGCAGGGCCAGCCAGGGGTGGGGGCCTATTGGGGCCCGGATCAGACTGGTTGGCTGCTGCAGTGTGCTTCATAGCCACCGGTCATTCTGGTCATTCTGGTCATTCTGTAGTTCTGGTTGCTGGGCTTTTATATATATAGATTATCATAACAGAGGTCCCAAATTATGCTCAAGGGATTTAGATTTAAATAATTTCTAGGGAACAAATGTAAGAAAGAGTTAATATTTTAAACAGCAAAATTATTATTATTGTAGATTTATTTTGTTGGGCATTCTTGAATATCCTAAAAGTAGATAAATCATAGATACAAAGATACTTAGATACATAGATACATAGAAGGATGCATTTATTTGTTAGCTCTTGGCAAGTGAGATATTTATATAACTCTGGTGAATTTAAGAACTCTTTTAATCTTTATATTTCTTTATTTTATTTATTCTCATCCTCCTGCTTCCTCCCCTTTGGCAACTATCAGCTTGGGTCTGAAAACTCTATATTTCTGAATTAAATTGATAAGATTAACTTGAGCTTCATGGGGTACCAAAAATGTTTAGCTCATTCAATTAACTTAGTTAATTAATTCATCTACCTGAACAAAATCCATGTCTAATATTAAATCCCATGTGTGTTTATTTAGAGAACTTGAAATAACATACTCCTCAGGAAGCTTAGCAAAAATAAAAACAAAGTCTTGTTCTCTGCAAGAAAATAGGTGGAAGCCAGAACTTTTGGAGAAATATCTGGAACACCTGCTGTAAATATTTGTTTGAAAATAAAATAGATTGGCAGGTAAGAATGTTATTTCAGTTAGGATGTTAATCTATTAGTTTCAGATAGTCCTAAGAGGTAAAAGGGTGATAGCTAGATGATAGATGATAATAGCTAGATGATGATGATGATGATGATGATGATGATGATGATGATAGGTGATAGATAGATAGATAGATAGATAGATAGATAGATAGATAGACAGATAAAAATGATCCTCAATAAACTTCCCAGAGGAACTAATTAAAAGTAATTTTCAACGTATATAAATGATACAAGTAGATACAAAATTTATTTTGTAACATTGACAAACTAATATTAGCTAACATATTCTTGATTTATCAGACTATTTGATATTAAAATTCCTAAAGGAAAAGACAGGGCACATCCACAAACTTCCCCTGTAGCTGATCTCTACCTTAAACCATGGGAAGTCCAAGAGAGCCAACTGAAAAGAGCTTCCTGGGAGAATAAGGTGGAGGTGGGACTGAGTCAATAAAATCAGCCATTGGAACCACTGTAAAGTGGGGCTTTCTGAGGGGATTTTTATTGATTTACTTGGTGCTTTTTTAATTTTCAAAATAATACTTTATAAAATGGCATGATAAGATAATATAAACATTTCCACTACAGTTTATCAAGGGTTTTCTATGGCCTGTGGCTTTCCTAGATATATTCTACAGTCATATTTACCTCATCCAATTCCCACTGTAATGCTCCTAGTGTTAGGTCCACTTTAGTGTTGAAAAAGAAACCCTCAGAGAGTTGCCATATGCCAGTGTATTTCAGATTTGCGGGTATTTAAGAACTAACTTGGTTACTGGATAAAAATCAAGATTCCAGGCCTCCTCCCTTCTGAAGTTTCTAATTCAAAAGGGCTGGGGTGGATATTGACAATCCATATTTTAAATAAGCATCCATGGTATTTTATTTTTTTAGATGCAACCAGTTTGGGGAACACTGCTTTCAACATAGCAAAAGAGATGAGCAGATCCTGCGTTAAAGAGATAGGATAAACTGAGAGAAAATAACTGCATATGCTTCTCTGTCTTAGAAGACAAATTCTCATCTTATAAGTGAAAGAATGAAAACCACATTTATTGTTTAACTGCACAGGAATATAGGGCAAAGGCACTTTTAGTCTTATGCTAAAATGGCAATTGTGGCAATGCAGAGATGACCAATTCATTAACTGAAAATAACTCTTGACTAGCTAGCAAAAGGAGAATACATATGAGGCTGATATAAGCATTCAATCTAGCAATAGGTTGAATGAGGGGAAAGAAAAGTTGCGCAAGAAATATTTGCTCTCTTCCAGGCACTTCGGTTGATTTAAGAGAGCAAATCATGTATACATGAGAAGTACTAGGTAAAAGTAAAGTTCTTGCACAGAGTATTAACTGTACAGTTAGCCTACCTACCTAAGATATCAATTATACAATCATAAGAGTTCATTCCCAGTGCAGGCAAGAGCTGTAATGGGAGAGCCTCCCGGAGAAGTTGCTGACCTTCAACCTTGAAATGCAGGCCGGTCTGGGTGTAGGAGGGGAAGAAGACGGGCATGTGGGACTGCAAAGGAGCACGGTGCCTAGGGCCTCGTGAAGAGTGTGTTTAAGTAAGGTGGAAATTCTTAAGAGATTTCAGCTTAACTAGAGAGAGATCTATGAAAGAACTATGCAGGGTTTCCTCACATCACCTTAAATTCCATATTCATTTATTTCTTCCCTTAAGCAATAGTCCTTGTATAGATAGTTTTAATCATATCATTTCATGCAAGATATTCTAAAGCATTATTATCTTATTTAAATTTTACCTATAGTTTTATTTACTTCTTCTCCCACAAAGACAGTTGGGTAATAATATTTTAAACACCGTTATTTTTAAAACATTTTGATCTTCTCACTATAGTTTATCTAGTATATTGTGATTTCAAAGCCTGAATTGAAGTTCAGTAAACTGAAAGACACCACTCCTTAAAATCCAGAAGTGCAGAAAAATGTAATTTCTTTACTCCTTTTATTTTAAAATACAGACACAGTATAAAAACAGAGGAGACATATCTAGCAGATAAATGCCTTCAATAATCTGACTCAGACATATGGCTTCATCTTGTCTCCTTCACTGAGGTTGTATAATGGTTAGAGAGAGAAAATTACTGTTTCCTTACATGAAACATGAATAGGCTCTTGAATCTGGTTTTCTTTTCCTCATAACACTCATCTCAGGTTGACTTGAAATGGTTTTATTTCCTTTTTAAAGTCACATAGTTGAAAACTATTGGTTTCAATTTTGATACAAATTTAGGCAAGGGCTGATGGTATCTGCAATATAATGAATAACCTTTCAGATTTCAGAAATATATATCCCTAACAGAGATAAACAGGGACTTTTTTATTAATGGCATTGCTATCAGACCCAAGAGTATATAATAGTTATTATCTGATAGGCACTACCTATCCTTTACAGAAAAAAATAACACAAAAAAAAACACTAGAAATGGTAAAGGACTTTTTCATCACTTACTACCTTCTGAGAACTTGTTTTTACTACCCTCTTAAACTGAGATTATAAGCACCAGTACAGTGCCAGTGATGAAAAAGATCATATAGCTCCATACTCCATGCATTGCACATCATAACTATGGTCAATAGAATTTACTCAAGAGCCAAATGAGAACAGAGAGAGAGAGATCTCTTTATGACATCAGATAAATGACAGCTAGCTCCCTGCCTCATGCCCTCCAGTTTCTCCTCTGACTTCAGCTTCAGCTGTGATAGACAGCATCACACAATTTCCCACTGATGGCTACTCAGCTCACACATGCTCCACATATCTTCCTACTTTCTGCCCAGAACATTCTCCAACACTATGAAGTCCATTTGTCCCGCATGTGAGCACAGCCCAGAAGTACTGGGTTAATACTCCCAGTGGCAACCCCTCACTATTGGGGAAAGAGCCAGTGGGTATATAAAAACTCCTGCTTCTGTCCCCCAAGTTGACAATTTTTGGAATTCAGATAGACATTCTATCCACTTCTCAATACAAATTGGCTGCTGCACAAATAAAATCAGCTACTACAGTTGTACATCTACATGCTAACTTTCATTACATCCTGTCTCATCTCACCTGCTTCTTCTTTCTGCTTCTTGGATCATCTCCATTATGAACTACCTGCACGCAGGTCCTCATCTTAGGCTCCACTTTCAAGGGACACAGACTAAGTCCGGTAACTGTTAACTAATTGATACTACTTAGAACAGGGATCAGTACACTTTTTCTCTAAAGGGGCATATGCAGTTCATATGGTCTTTGTTGCTGCTATTCAGTTCTGCCACTTTAGAGTGAAAATAGCCATTGACATTAAACAATGAAAGGGCATGACCATGTTTCCAATACATATAATTTTATTTTAGAAAACTGGTGGTGCATCGGATTTGGCCTAAGCAGCATGAATTTCTGTCTCCTGTGAATTTCCTAATTATTTTTGTACTCCATTATGATATGTTTAAATCTCTCAGAGCTTAAGTATCCTAATGATAATGATTGGTGAAATTAATAATTGCCTCCCATTAAAATAATTATAACAAGGCATTATTCTTAGCAGGTGTTTTACACATTATCATGTTTTATTTCCAACATTTTAATTTCACTTATTAAAAAAATGAAGCTCAGGAAACTGTGTCATCATGCTGTTCACCAAACTGTTGTGGTTCTCTGCCCTCTAAGTGCATGATCGGATTGTACTCCCCGGTCCTCTTTCTAGTTGGTAAGGCCATCTAATTATTCCTGCGCAATGCATTATAAGATGTAATTGGTGCCAAATGACCCTTCAGAGATCTTTGTCCCTTTGCCACATTATTGACAACTTCAAGGTAGCGAGTCCCAGCTGGAGAACAACATGAGACAGCAAGCATCCAGTGAACATGTAAGATGAAGAAGAAACATATCTGAGATTTTAAAAGTCATTTGTTATTATTGCATAACTTAGACATCCTATCTAATACAGATGCTAAATAACTTGGCGACTGCCACACTAGTAAGTGGCATAGACCAAATATGAATATAGGTCCTCAGATTCCAGTGCTTGATGTATTACCACAATGCATCCCTCACTATGCCTATGCCTTTTATTGCACATTAAAAAAATAAACAAACATATAAAGGCAAATAATCTCTAGCCACTGTAATAAGGGCCAAATACCTTCTCTCTTATCTCTTTGCAAAACACACACACACACAGGAAAACCTGGAAAAGAATGAGTGAAAGCAAACACTGATTCTAGAAGAAATTTCCTATAATAGAAAAGTTCTTGGGCATCTAGCCAGTCAAGGTGATTTACTCTTCTCTGGTACCTACTCCCCATTTCTCTGCAATGAGGGTGTGTAGCCCATACCCATACGTGTGGCCAGACTATTTCTAACTGACCATGAATACACACCTCTGATCCAAGATGGGACAATCAGCTGGGGGCCCGTGAGCTTAACATTCTGGGACTATTGAGTATCAGCTTTCAACCTGCCATCTTTTAACCTGCCAGAGAGAGAGACTTACACACACATGTGGTGGTAACAGGGGAGGAAAGACACATAGAGAGAGCCTTGAGAGAATTTGAGGTCTTGGTTCCAGGCACAGCTGTACTCCTGACATTGGGGTTAATGAGATATTCCTTAAATATGGTAATAAACACTTTCTGTTTGCTTAACTAGATCAAAATTTTTCCTATTATTTGCAATCAAAGAGTCCTAAAGCTAAAGATATATTATTGGTTTTTGGTGTTCTTGTGGGGATTTTTTGCAAGGGCTTGAAAATTTAATCTTAATAAATGGGTTGCATTTTCTAGTAAAAAAACAATTGTTCTCAATGACTACTTTGGAAAGTGATAAAATAATTGTCTTAAGTACAACAGGTCTTAGAATAATGTTGTTTCATTCAATACCATTTCATTGTACCCTTGATAAAAAAAAATGACATCTGGCCCGGGCCACTATCTATGTGGAGTTTGCATGTGGGCCCCATGTCTGCATGGGTTTTCTCTGGGGACTCTTGTTTCCTCCCCACATCCCGAAGATGCACACATGTGGTGAATGGATGTGTCTCAATTGTCTCAGTCTGAATGAGTGTGGGAGTGGGTGTGAGTGAACCCCGCAATGAAAGGGAATCCTTATCCAGGGTGGGTTCCTGCTTTGCACCCTGAGCTGCCCAGAGAGGCTCCAGTCATCACCCTGAACTGGAATCCACAGGTTGGAAAACAATGATCTTAGTTGTTTGTGTTACTTTTTCTTAAATGTATGGATAGCTCACATTTCAATGTTTAATATTAGAAGTGTTTTGGGTCTTTACTTAGAAGTTTGGTGATGTTTTAGTGACTAATAATATGCCATAGAAACTTAACTCTTGTTTATATCAATTGGCCTATGGGCAAAAAAATTGGTTTTGTTGTACATCGTTTCACTTAAAATAGCAGTTTCCAAAAACCCATCGACAAAGTTAAGTGAGGACTACTGTATTTTGTAGGCGAACCATTAAAAATTAATATGTTCACCCCTATATCCATTGCCTAATTATTTGTAACAGCTGAGATATGGAAACAACCCAGGTCTTCAGTGATAAATGAATGGATGAAGAAGCTGTGACATGTATATACAATGGAATATTACTCAGCAATAAAAAAATGAAATCTTGTTATTGGCAACAACATGGATGGACTGAGAGAGTATATGCTAAGTGAAATAAAGTCAGAGAAAGACAAATGCCATATGATTTCACTCATATGTGAAATCTAAAAAAAAATCTAATAAAAATAGCAAACAAAACAGAGTCATAGATACACAGAACAATCTAATGGTTGCTAGAGGGAAAGGGAATTGGAAGATGGGTGGAAAAGGTGAAAGAGAAGAATATGTACAAACTTCCAGTTATAAAATAAGTCAAGGGGATGCAAAGTACAGCACAGGGAATACAGTCAATAATATAATAACTTTTTATGGTTACAGATGGTTACATTAAAAGGTACTAGTATATAGATGTTGAATCTCTATGTTGTACACCTGAAACTAATATAATATCATATGTAAAGTATATTCTAATAAAAAATAGAAAATTAATCAGTGTCTGATGGTTGAATCTGAGTAAAAGTTGAAATATTTTAATCAATTACTTTTCCAATTCTCTTCAAATTTCACTCACCCCCTTCTTGCATCAGACTAACCATAGCACAACATATGCCTCCCAACTCTAGGATCAGAAAATACATATTTTAAAATGCAAACAGAAAAGCAGTGAAAAGTTTTAATTTTACCATAATAAATTACCTCTCATTAATAAAAAACAGGAAGAGAATAATTAGGGTTTTGATTTTCACAATATAGTCAATCCTCTTACATTAATCTTTCCAAAAAATATGTACCAAAACATAAAATATTCTTGCTTTTCTTGAAGTAATAAAGAGAAATAATTCAAATCAAATAAATACTTCATTTTTCTCATAGAAGAAAGTATGTTATGGTCTATGGTAATGTCAGTAGCAAGTAATGTGATTCTATAAATGTATAGATTAGTTCACTCCGCATCATTTGTTATATAAATAGAAGTAAAAATGTTTAGTTTTAAAGAGGAAAGAGATAAACAGCTATTTTAGAAATCAATCATTTAATCCTTTGACTAAAACCATAAACATAAAACAAATAAAATATGTGGTGTGCATCAAAATTTCCTGAAATCCAGGAGGCTAAACTGAATTAATATTACATGTTGCCTCAGGAGTTGCAGCTGGCTGCCTTGGGAAATATATAGATATATAGCTACATGTCTCCTGGACTGCGATATAAAATAAAATTTGAGAAAATCATTGTTTATTGCCTAAATATTTATAGTGCAGGAATTTCAGTACCAATAATGTTTTTCAGAAGTGTTGATGTTTATTTGCATTTAACTTATTTTAAAATGACTGAAATTAGAAGGCTAATTATAACTTTACATTATGTGGTCTTGTATTGAATCAAATATCGTCTTCATTCTTATTATTTTTGTGCTTTCTTGTCCTATTTTGTAAGTTAGCCCACATAACATTAGTATTTTACTCAAATAAAACAAATTTTACATTACTATGTATTTATAGTACAAGAATGTTTTTCACAGCCTAAGAATCCATGAGTGATCTGAGTTTTCACCCCAATATTAAAACATTTACTATAAGGCACATCTTGATCATTTGTCATTTACTATTTGGCAGGAATTAAATTTATATTTTTACAAATGATTGAAAATGGCATTGTACTACAGATGGGATAGAGGGTGTCAATGGGGGAAAAGGGGGACATCTGTAATACTTTCAACAACAAAGATAAATTTAAAATATAGAATTTTAAAATTATAAACTCATTTTTACATTCACACATTGGGAAAAAATGTGGACATATTAAACTGCTTACATCAGCTTTTTAAAGAAGTAACTACAAAATGAAAAGTAAAGTCTGCAGTGCCATTTGACTGGCTAATTTATCTAAAATACAATAACTGTAAAACCAGGTAGAAAACTTATAATTTTTCTCAGTGAAATCTGTAATAGATCTCTCCCCATTTACAGAAATCAGCATTTTTGCCCTTTCTTATACTGTTAAAAAAAAAGTACCCAAGAAAGACAAACTATAATTTTAATTCCTTAATAAGACTGTGTAAGATTCAAGTACAGCAGTAAGTCTCATCATACCAAAGAGGAGATACTCTAAACTTCCAGGAGAGTAGTCTTATTAATTCAAGGTCTCTTATCCTTCCAAAGGAAATCATCTACAAGTTTATGTGGCCGTTTAACTAATTGCTTTGGGAAATTTCTATGGTAGTCATGGGAACAAGTAAAGAAGCCAAGGCAATGTTGATCATTTTAATAGTGTGCAAGTGATCCATTCAATTTGTAAATACCTTGGACCACTCTTCTAGGTCACGAGTGATCAGAAAAGGCATATAATTAATGAAATAAAATACAAGCTTATTAATAGATAGGATATACTAACATTTTTTCATTGGTCAGCTTCATTGTAAATATTCTATCTGAGCTGTTGAAAGAGCAAAAAATACCTTCTTTACAGGGTCATTGCATAATTTTTTAAGAAAACATTTTTTTCTTTGATGATTCTGAAGTAATTTGTTGGTTCTTTTAACATTCTAACTATTTCCCTGAATAGCACATCTCTACAAAATATACTTCCTTGGTTTCATCAACATTTTTCTGCATAGAACTAACAAAGATAAGAATTTGGTGCTTGTGTATCCTGATAGTATCTAGCTTAAAGATTAACTTGCATTAAGCACAGACAGATGGGGCAAACCTGAGACCTGGCACCAGATCCACTCCTCTGACCCCCAATCCTGGCACCAGGATGAGGCAGATGAGAGGAAAAACTGACCCATTTGTGGATGCTGGAAAAAGACCCATCCTACAGACAAAACATCCTAGCTAATAAAGAGGAAGTATGCAAATTGACCATCACACCATCACAAATATGGTGGCACCCATAGCCACAAGATGGTGGCTCCCAGTCCCCTCAGTCTCGCCAGAGTCCTCCAGTCCTTTCAGCCCTGCCGGGGGATGGGGGATGGGGGGTAGGGGGTGGCAGGCACATGGTGTGGCCAGACCTGCCTTCAGCCCCCCAGCTGCCCAAGGTGGGCCCGAGGCGCAGGCAAGCCTCGGATGTCAGATGCCCAGCTTCCCAGGGCAGGCCCGAGGTGCAGGCAAGCCTCAGATGGTGGCTGCCCAGCCACCCAGGGCCGCCCAAGGCTCAGGTAACCAGGGCTGGATGAGGCTTGCGCTGCTGGCAGTGGAGCAGCAGAGGTGTGATGGGGGTGTCACCTTCCCCTGATCATCAAGTTGCCTTCCACCCCTGAGGGCTCTCAGACTGTGAGAGGGGACAGGCCGGGCTGAGGGACCCCCCATCCAGTGCAGTGCATGAATTTTCATGCACCAGGCCTCTAGTATTGATGATATCTGGGCAATAGGAAGATGGTACATATAGAATGTCCTGGAGTTCCTGAAAGAATATAAGAAGGAGCTAAGCATCTTAAAAATCCAAGGCAAGCCCTGACTGGTTTAGCTCAGTGAATAGAGCATTGGCCTGCAGACTGAAGGGTCCCAGATTTGATTCCAGTCAAGGGCATGTACCTTGGTTGTGGGCGCATCCCCAGTGGGGGGTGTGCAGGAGACAGCTGATCAATGTTTCTCTCTCATCGATGTTTCTAGCTCTCTATCCCTCTCCCTTCCTCTCTGTAAAAAATCAATAAAATATATATTTTTTAAAAATCCAAGGCAAGCAAGCAGAAGGGGTGAGAGAAGTCTGAGACAAGTAACTGAACCTCTTTTTCAATACTAGGCTAGACTCATCTCTGAGGGGGGACTCCAGTCATAGAGAATCAGAACAAACATCACAAATGCATTAGAGTCAAGGGAACAAAGTGAAAATGAGATACTAAAATGAGAAACTTGGTCACTGTATTCAATAATTGATTGGTTATTGAGGAATAATTTGTGATAACTAAGGTAAAATCTAGGACAAGCACTTTTAAAGTAATTTTCCTTTGGAACTGAGGCAGCTCCGAGCCACAGGCTGGGTAAGTCAAATAGCTCACGTTCTGGGAGAAAAGCCTGCAGAGGGACCAGCAGGCTGTGCTGGATACCAACATGCAAAATTTTCAGTGTGGCAGCTTTATCTTTTACCCCCTTAAAACCTGAGCCTAAAGTCTCACAAGTACATGAAGATCACACTTACAACTCTGGTTTATAGGAGGAAGTAAATGGATGCATGTAATTAAAACTCCTCGCCCAAAGCCAGGGCACAATAATGCAGATATCAAATTCTGACAGCACCCAGCTTAGATTTAAGGTCTTTTTATGGTCATGATCCAGATTTTCTAGACCTCCTACACCTACAGCCCTGAAATCTGATTTCCACTTATACACTATCCTACCCAATTTGCACTCCATTCCAGTATCAGTTGGAAACAAGAAGTAACCATACCTACCTCTATTAAAAATAAATAAATAAACGTGCTTGTAAAACTAACACTTACTAGTATGTATCTTTTAGAGACATAGGGAGGCGCAAAAGACCTAGAATCCAGTAGGCTTTCTTTCTCTACTTTGGAACTCACCACATTCTGACCAAGAGAACCCTAGCAGCAGAGAGGCCTCACGACACAGAGCACGCATTGGCCATGTTGCAGCTCTTCCTCAGCACCTTCCTAGGAAGAGCTGACCAGCGTGGAAGCATTCCCACAATCTCTGGATCTGCATGACCGGGTTAGCTGGTACATAATGGACTGAGCAGCACGGAGCTATTTGGATGATGCAGTTATCAGGAGGGCAAAGACCGGGTGTCAAATCCTGGGGTCTGCAGCAAAGGCCTCTGGGGATCCACTGGAGGCCCAGTTTGATGTTGCCTGAGAAGGACAATTTCATATCTTGATGATGTAGTTTCCACATTGTGGCGCTGAGTGGAGTAGAGATAGGTTCTCTCCACTGCAGCAATTTAAAGCTCTAATTCAGGAGCTGACATCCTAATCTTAGCTGGATTTAGATTCCCAGGATCTGTGTAAGCTGGAGCCCAGAGAATGCACCCTCTCCCCATTCTTCACCCCGCCCCAAAGCTATGTCAATCCCATTCACAGAAAAGCCGAATGGTTTAGGGAAAAGAAAAATGAAGGGTAGCTTCTCAGCTCGTTGTTTCTCTCCCAACATTTTCTGTGTGGTCGCTACAACAACAAGTACAATAACAACAACAACAAAACACCCATAATGTTTTTCATTCATTCCAATCAAGAGATAGAGTCTATTTCTCTGCCATTTGAATCGTGGCTTGACCATGTGACTTGCAGTAGTTAGTGAGGTCTTAACAGATGGGATTCAAGCAGAGGAGTAAATAGGGCTTGCACCTTGGGGCTGGCCCTTTTTGCTGGAAACCTTTTGTCACCATGTGAATCAGCCCAGGCAGTCCTAAAGCAGAATGATAGAGCAAGCCAAGAAAGGTCCTGCTGTGGCAGCTAAGGCCACAGCCATATGAGTGTGGTCCTCCTGGCCAATCCAAGCTGGCCCAGATCAAAACCGTCCAGCTGACCCACAGAACTGTGGGTGAAAAAAAATTGCTGCTTAAACCACTAATGTTGGAGATGGTTTGTCAAGCAACAAAAGCAAGCTGGAATGCCCTCTTCCCCAGTTCCCATTCTATTGAGCTGTAGAATAAAGTTGTGTTTAAGAAGGGTTAATTATATGAATAAGATCTTGAAAAGTATCATAGCTTATTGTTATTTTCTCAGAAAAAAATTATATAAATTTATTTTTGTTCTGGTAAGAGAGGTCAAGAATTATGTAGTAGCATAAATCTACCTATGAATACATTTGCATATGTATATTCAATAGTCACTATTTCTTAGTATCATTAGTCTCAGAGTGAAGCATTGGGTAGGAAGGCTGTTTTGGTTTTGATTTTCAAATTACTCTTTTGGGGGGCATACTAACCAAGAGAAAAAATTTCCTAGAAATAGGGACGAGCATTCGTCCAACTGGGTTTTGCTCCTGTTTCCACGGGCACAATCTCCCGGGTTGTGATGTGGCCACTGTGACTGTGCCGAAGCAGCTTTACGCATGCTTTACCGTGATAGCATGGGCCAATGCCTCAGAGAAGAAAGACTGCCCTCCTCCTGAGCAGGAGGAAGACTCGGAGAAAGGCTGGACATATGCCTGGTGGTTGTGCAGTTGGATTTTGTTGCTCGAAATTAGACCACGGGATCAGAGCTGAAGGATGGAAGCAGTTATTTATGGTTATCCTCGCTCAGACTGGGTATACCCTGGGCTTTCTGTCCACACCCACTGACAAACTGCCATGGAATTAGGTGAGCTTGGCACACCAAAATGCTTAATTCTCTAAGATGCTGTTACCATTTAGCAGCCCCATGGCAGTAGGCTCACTTCGCTTTATATTATCTAACAGATACGGACCAAAACTAGAAAATTGAACAATTTTGATTTTGGGGGTGTTTTTCTAGAACAGTGATTGATCTAGTCACTCTAATCTGAAGATATTCACTTTGGAAATGGTGAGGAAATTGCAAGCAATTTGTCACACAGAAAGTTTTAGAAGCATCCACATCAATAAAAGTGTCCCTTTCTAGTTTATGACTGAAAATCAAGTAATGATCAACAGTAGTATTGATTTCTTCCTACACAATCTTCTTCTGAATCACTAATTCATTAAAGAACCACTTAAACATATAAGATCCACAAATGTCATGACCTTCAATATTCAAGGAGACAATATGAATGATAGCTTTAAAAAATATTCTAATGTGGTGAGGAACTGATGTCACTTCAAACAAAAATATTAGTTACTTTAAATACTCAATAGAGGCTTAAAATTATTAAAGTAACTAATACAATACAAATATTAGTTACTTTAAAGTCAATAGAGGCTTAAAATGATACTGCATAAAGACATTGGTATAACTCCCAATATAGTCAGAAGAAGGATGAAGTTGAGAGAGCAGCTGGTGAACCACATTTTAAGGTAAGGAAAAGTATTAAGGTAATACTGAAAAGGAAATGAATTCAAAAGTACTAATTTTTTTTTCTAAATGGTAGGATAAAATATTTGCAGTTAATAGTGATGATTTATGTCGACTTTTGAAAAAAAGTCTTTGTCTTTACCCCAAATATCATATGGCTCTTGGGTTGGTGGAAACAGAAGCAATTTAATAATTGTATTGTATTAGTTATAATACAATTGATATGGATGGTTGGGAAGTGTCTTTAACTTGCATATATGCATAGATACAATATGTGTATATACAATATCTATAACATTTTTTGCATCATTAGCCATATTCAGAGTGAGAAATTTGGGGATGGGGAGAGTTGTTTATTTTGTTTGTTTATTGAGTTTCTTCTCTTGAGAAATGGAACCCAAGATAAACCTTTTTCTTGGAAACAAGGAAGAACACCTAATAGGATGTTGCTTCTGTTTCCACCAACCCAAGAGCCATATGATATTGGGGTAAAGACAAATACTTTTTTTCAAAAGTCTACATAAATCATCACTATTAACTGCAAATATTTTACCCTACCATTTAGAAAAACAAATTAGTACTTTTGAATTCATTTTCTTTTCAGTCTTACCTTAATACTTTTCCTTACCTTAAAATGTGGTTCACCAATTGCTCTCTCAACTTCATCCTTCTTCTGACTATATTGTGAGTTAACCAATGTCTTTGTGCAGTATCATTTTAAGCCTCTTCCTCAAAGTCTAAATATTTTACTTAATATTCAAATATTTAAAATGATAATACCCATTAATGACATGTTTTCAGTGACATATAATTAATCAATAACAACAAAAAGAAGCAAGAGTTTTATAAATCAGTAACAAAATGGTAATCATTCAAAATTAGGAGAATAATCATATACTTCAATTTATTAATGTCTTTCCTAGGAATTTAGGTTAAAGATTATTACTAAAGGATAAGGAAAAAAGACAGGAATGTCATAAGACCTAAGTACCCTTTATAATATTCTTTAATATAGCAAAAATATATATATCCCAAACATATAAACATTGGAATATGTGATTAAGCAGATTCTGATATATGACAGACTGTTACTCAATGATCACAATATAAGTCTGAACAATGTGCATCATGTAAAATGTTTACAGAATAATGTGAAGATAAAAATCAGTTTCCATACAGCATTTGCACAATTTTTACATGTTTGTCAAATTATGTATATTAATCCTTGAGAACTGGAAACAATTTGGGAACATGGATCAGAATAGAGGAATGAGATTTTGAAAGATAACTGTTTAAAAGCTCCCTTATTATAATGTTTGACCGTCCATTTTAAAACTCTTATCCACTTCCACTAATAATATAATACTTTAATTCAGGTAAGTGTAGCTGGTAGAAATCTGTCCAAAGCTCCCATGTCCACTAAGTACAAATTTATTTTTCTGTCTCTAAAATTAACTTCCCAATCAGTCCTGTGTGTTTTACTCCTCGGCAGGATCCCACCCTTGCTCATCTTTGTTTGTCAGCCATCGATCAGTACTCCCTCCTTCCTCATTCATGATTACTCAGCTTCTTCAATCAGCCGTTCTCTTTGAAATGTCCATGCTACTCTCAGGAACATGGGAAGCTGCCTATCACCTCCACCCTCACCTGAGCTGTGGTTTATATTCTGATTCCTTCCTCCTTCAGGCACACAGGATCATTCTGAGCCAGAATGAGGCTGTCAGACTCTGGGAGCTGCAGCTTGTCCATTTCACTAGACACCCATTAACTATTCCTTTGCCCACAGTTATACTTGCTACATAAGTCTAAACTTGTGATTCCCACACAAACCCCCACAGCCACGTTTTACTTTGAAATGTGTATGCACCTGCCCTCTGCCCCAGATTCCCATACTCACAGGAAACTTGATCATCCTCCGACCCCAGGCTTGGCTGGGCAGCAAAATGCACTGGACTCAGGTGCTTACTTGGGGATTGACAAGCATTTTCACTGACATTTCCCATAGCCTGGGGAAACAGTCATATTTGGGCCTGTTTTTACATCATCTTCATTCTGGCCTAAGTTTCCTTAGGGTGTGGGCCTTTAGAAACTAAAATCCCCCTGATGACTATTCTGTTCTCTGTTTTCACTATCATTCCTCCACAGAGGCAAACAATGTCAGTGAACAAAAATGGATAAGGCAGTAGGAACAAGGGGCTGCAAGAGGAGAGAGAGAGAGACATCGTATTTCAAAATATTGTGCTATTCAAGTAGTATAAATTTTGCCTAACTTTAAGAAAATTCCTTGTGGCTTTATCTAGAATCAAGGACAATTATAAAATATGTGACCATAGGTAATACATTTTGGGGGACTCATATAAACATGTGTGATTATAAAAACAGAACAACTACAGTTTTTCCTCTAAAAATGTTTGTGTGTGGATAACTTCAAACTTGATTAGACAAATGTTAACAGTTTCACAAATTCATTTCCTATTAGTCAGAAGCCTCCAAAATATTTCTTCTTTATTTTCTATAAACAGTCTAATGTTCCCATAAAATCCCACCCTGCTGGTAGCATTGAGTAAACACAATATGTCTTTGCCGACTGATAGTGTTTCATAGCATGTGGCTTTAATAGGCCTTGAATGGAATCCAGTCTCTGCCATCCTATTCTCCCCAGGAAGGGTTAGTGGTGGTGAGGGTGAGAGTGAGTGTTTACTGACCTCGTGTTGACACATGAGGACTTGAGATCCAAGCATGCAGATGTGCAGCTTTGCTGTGGGACAATTTGCCTCCTGCAGAAAGAGGGTTTGTTCTTGCCTGGTACCTAGGCCACTGCACAGCTTCTAAGATGTCGCCAGTACTCTTATGGGTTATCTCATATGATCAAGATTCCTCATCCTTCTCCGCTGATTTTAGCTCTACTACACAGCTAATGACCATCTGCATTATAGCCTGTCTCCATTCAGCCCATCTTGGGCTGTTCTCAGCCTCAGCCCCTACAATGCTGTCACCTTGTCCCTTACCCAGGTGGCCTCCTGGCAGTGCTGCTGCACGGCAGCAAAGCTACACCCACGCACCACTCAGGGCACCGGGAATCCTTCCTGCATCCCAACCACAGCACACAGACGCCCAGAGAGGATCTGAAACACTCACTCAAGCATTTTCTTTGCCTAAAAACACATAAAAAATGTGAACTCTGATGCAGCTACAGCATGTTG
Source organism: Myotis lucifugus (assembly GCF_000147115.1). NCBI lineage: Eukaryota > Metazoa > Chordata > Mammalia > Chiroptera > Vespertilionidae > Myotis > Myotis lucifugus. Next base: position 3,208,644 of record NW_005871112.1, on the reverse strand, counting down.
GGTCTGAGTAGCACTGTGTTGCCATCTCCTTTAAGAGAATCAAATTAGGAAGTGGACACCAGCTTTCTCTACTCTTCTTTCCTTTTAACTACAGAACATTGTCCTTCCAACTTCTTGGGAGGCAGGAAAGTCTGAAGTTACCTGTCTGTCAACGTGTTTTCTCTGCCTCTTCTTTCTCCCTCTCTCTCCTTCCTGCGTTCATTTTTTCTTTTCCCATCACCAGTTATCCCCTCTATGCCCTCTTCCACCTCCACAATCACCACACTGTTGTCCAAGTCCATGAGTTCTCTCTCTTTTTATTTTCCTTTTTGCTCAATCCATCCACCCACCCACCCACCCCAGTGTCTCCCCTGCCACCAGAGCTATCTACCCGCTCTCTATCTAGGAGTTTGACTCTATTTTGCTTGGTAGTTCAGTTTATTCATTAAATTCCACATATGAGTGAAATCATATGGTTCTTGTGTTTCTCTAACGGGCTTATTTCACTTAGTATAATGTTCTCCAGGTCCATCCATGCTGTCGCAAAGGGTAAAATTTTCTTCCTTTTTATGGCAGAGTAGTATTCCATTTTGTAAATTTACCACAGTTTTTTTTATCCACTCATCTACTGATGGACACTTGGGCTGTTGCCAAATCTTGGCTTTTGTAAATAATGCTGCAATGAACACAGGGATGCATATATTATTTCAAATTAGGGGAAGGGTGTTCCTCTCACATTATAACTTCTTCCTTCAAAGGCAGACTTCACCCTCTCCACATGTAGTTTTTCATAAATAGAAATATGACTGTTGGGGAAATAGCTGTAGGGATATGTGATGTGCTGAGGAGGAGCAAAGAATGAGGTACCCATTGGTGTAATGTTTTCAAAAGATAATCCTCATAACCTTATTAATTACATTTATTTATATTAAATAGCCCTTTTTATTGGCAAAGTAATTTTGCATATATGTTAGTTATAAAAATAGGATTTGTGATGGTATTGTGAATCATATTAAAAGACTTAATTTCAACACAGTTTTTAATATTTTATTTAAATGTTATTTAAATAAGATAAATAATTTAAATATATTTTGTTTAAAACAAACAAGATTTTGTAGGAGACAGTATTTTGCAACTGATGCCTTGCAATGGCAAAGCTAAGTCTCTACCCTGGCACTTCAGGTACCAATTCCACACACCAGAGTCCTCCTATTTCCCAGGCTGTCACTGGATGGCAATACCCTGGGCCAGACTCCTAACAATGGATATGAAGTGGCCAATGATGTCCGCTCTTCATTAAAGAATATCTTAGATTTGGGGAAAACCTGTCTTATCAATTTAACACAAAAGAAAATTCTCACATGCCGGAAACGGTCTTCAGTTTTTAAAACTGTTCATTGGAATCTATAACTTTGAGGAAAGTTTAATTTCTTCAGATTTTTTCCCATTCATATTTCCATTAACCCCATTTTATCCTGAATTGTTATTATTCTTATTGCCATATGTAGAAAGATGGGTATGATGTTGCAAATGAATACCAATCAATTAGTTTTCAATTCATCATTCCATCTTTGGAATCCTTCTAAATAATAAGATTATTATTGAGAAATATAATAGTTGTAAAGCTGGAGAGGATGTTGGAGATCATTTAATTCAAATTTGCTAACTATGAAAATGTGCCTGATTCATCCATTCATTTAACAAATGTTGATTGAACATCTACTATGCCACAGGTGCCATTCTAGGGGCTAGAAAATGGTCATAAGGCAAACAGCACAAAATCTCTGCTCTCAGAGAACTTACATTTTAATTCGTGAGACATTAAGATAAATAACTAAAATGTATGATTGTTGAAAAATAATAGGTGCTAAGGAACAGATACCAGGAAAGGGAGATGTAATGTAGACTGGTGGATATTTTAATATGGTGGCTAAGGAAAGAACACTGAGATGTGACTGTAGTGGGCCCAAGCATGGGAGGCCTGACTAATTAGGAAAAACTCAAAATCTTGACAACACAAAATCTTGGTGGGGCAAAACTCTCACATATTGCTGATGGGTGGTAGTGCAAAATGATATGTCCCTATAGGGGAAAATTTGTCAATGTCTAATAAAACTACATATGCATTCCCCCTTTGACCCAGTAATCCCACTTTTAGGAATCTATTCCGAGAAACATCTTGATAATTTTCAAACAATGTGAGCACATTACTTGTAAAAGCAAATTAGTAGAAAAATATTTTAAATAACCAAATTCTTAGAATGTATCAATAAAATATAGTACATAATAATTATCATTTTAAACCATTAAATTTGGGGGCAACTTTTCCCACAACAATAACAACTGGAACAAACAATATGGATAAATAAACCACTGAATGATAAAAGAAAATTCATGAGTTTATAATGACAAGAAAAGAAGGAAGACAACGAGAGAGGAAGGTGATAAAGTGATGAAAGAGGACAAAGGAAAAGGAAGCTCATTACAGAATACTAGCTACTAAATATAGAATAAATGTTAGTATTATATCTCCATTTTGCAATCACCAAGGTAACAACTAATTTAAACAAGAATCATCATTGTATGTTAAATCCTTTGGGTAAAAAGAGGAGATGGGGGAGCATTTTATTCACTTAGTCTCAAAGTATCACCCACAAATTACCTACTAATTGCAAAGGGAAACAATCAACGCATATAATGGAGAAAGCTGGCAGTTACCAACTTTACCAAGTGATTCAACCTAGCATCACCAATTACACGAACACCCGTTAATTCAAGCCATCCTGGTGTGATAATGTATATCATGTGTTCTTGTCAAAAGTGTTTAACCTGAATGTATTCATGAGAAACAAATAAAAAGACAAATCCCAAATGGGGGCATTCTCCAAGACTGCTGTTCTGATCTTTAGAAGTCAATGTTCTGCCCTGGCCCATGTCGCTCAGTTGGTTGAGCATCATCCTATGCACCAAAGGGTTGTGGGTTTGATTTCCAGTCAGGGCACATTCCCAGGTTGTGGGTTCAAACCCCAGTCATGTTACATATTGGAGGCAACTCATTGATGTTCAATAATCATATACATAACAAGCAAATGTAATGTATGAACCTTACATGTGAAGGACTGCATGTGTTATTGAATTATTTTTAGTTTTCTCAGGTGTAATGATGGTGTTATGATTTGCATAGGAGAATATACCCTTTCTTAGAACATACATGCTAAATTATTTAAGGGTAAAGAGTTATGATAGCTGCAACCTACTTTTAAATATTTTCTCAAAATAAAAAATGTATGTGTGTGCTTGAGAGAGAAAGTGAGAGACAAATATGACAACATTTTTACAACTAGTTATTCTAAGGGAAAGCTATATGCTTATTCATTTTTCTAATCTTACAGATTTTATATAGGTTTAAAGTTTTTAGAATAAACTTGGAAAAACAAGAGAGAATAGTGATTGAATTGAAAGCCAACAAATTATATATATTGCTATAAAATAGGAAAGAATAGGGACAATAAATGAGAGGAATGGGAATCCCTAAATTTCTTGGTTTTTAAGTTAAAAAAATTATTCATAGATGTATAATTTAGATGTAGAAATCCTGCAAAACTTTCTACCTCTGGCGTAGCCTTTGCTTTATCATATTCCTATAACATTTTCCTTTTATTTAAAAATAATCCACTACAATACGACAGTATGGTATCAGCAAAAGAAAAGACAAATAGTTCAATGTACATAATAAAGAACCAGAAATATACCCACATGAAGGAATGAACTGATTTTTGACAAAGGATCAAGGACAATACAGTAAAAATATATATAATTTTTCAACGCATGATACTGGACATTCATATTCCAAACAATGAAGCCAGGCACAGACCTTACAACCTTCACAAAAATTAACTCAAAATGGGTCATAGACCTAAATGGAAAACAACAAAGAAGGTAAGCATAGGAGAAAATCTGTATGATCTTGGATACAGTGATGTCTTTTTAGCTGCAACACCAAAAGTATAACCCTAAAGAAATAATTGATAAGCTGGACTGCATTAAAAGCAAAAATTTCTGCTCTGTGAAAGACAATGTCAAGAGAATAGGGGTCAATGTGGGAGATAAAATAAGAAAAAAAGGGGGGACATCTGTAATACTTTCAAAAATAAAGATACTTTAGAAAAGAGAGAGAGAGAGAGAGAGAGAGAGAGAGAGAGAGAATGCAAACCAGAGTGGCAGAAAATGTTTGCAAAGAACACATCTTATAAAGAACTATTATATGAAATATTTTTTTAAAAAACATGAACACTTCACCAAAGATGATATACAGATGGCAAATGAGCATATGAGAACATGTTCCACATCTTATGTCTTTAGGAAAATGCAAATTAAAATAATGAGATACCACTGCACTCATATTAGAACAAGAGGCCTGGTGCACAGATTCGTGCACTGGAGGAATCCCTAGCACCAGTGCATTATCGGGGCCAGGGAGGGACTGCAGGAGGGCTCCAGGTCATGTCCAGCCTGTCTTGCCCAGTCCCGATTGGCCAGACCCCAGCAGGAAGCTAACCTACCTGTCGGAGCATCTGCCCCCTGGTGATCAGTGCACATCATAGTGACTGGGCAAACAGTCAAACACTTAGCATATTAGGCTTTTATTATATAGGATGGGAAAATTTTGTAACACTATCAATACCAAATTCTAACAAGGATGTGGAACAATGGAAACTCTTATTCATTGCTGGTGGGTTTGAAAAATGGTACAGCCACTTTGGAAGACAGTTTGGCAGTTTCTTCCAAAACAAAACTTACTCTTACCGTATGATCCAGAAAACATACTCCTTGGTATATATCTAAAGGAACTGAAGGCTTATTTCCACACCCAAACCTGCACACAGATGTTATTGGAGCTTTTTCGTGATTGCCAAAACTTGGAAACAACTAAAATGTCATTCAGTAGTTTAATGCACAAATGAGCTGTGGCACCTCCAAATAATGGAATATTATCCAGCACTGAAAAGAAGTGAGCTATCAAGCCATGAAAACATATAGAGGAAAGTAAATACATATTACTAAATGAAATAAGCCAATATTAAAAGACAGCATACTGTATAATTCCAACGATATGGCATTCTGAATAAGGCAAAACTATGGAGACAATAAAAACATCAGTAGTTGCCAGTGGTTGGGAAGAGGGAGGGATGAATAGGAAGAGCACAGTGGAATTTTAAAGCAGTGAAACTATTCTGTGCAATATAGTAATGGAGGATACATGTCATTGTACATTTGTCAAAACCTACATACTGTACAACACCAAGAGTAAACCCTAATGCAAACTATGGACTTTGGGAGATAATGATGTCTCAATGCAGGTTCATTCATTGCAACAAATGTACCACTTTGGTTCTGGATGTTCATAGCGGGAGCAGGTGTGTGTGTGTGTGTGTGGTGTGTGTGTGGTGCAGGGAGCACATGGCAACTCTCTCTGTACTTAGTGTTCACTGCCCTAAAAAATACAGTCTATTTAAAATCAAAATTAGGGCTGGTATGAGTTTGAGGAATAAAATAAGAGCTAGTTTTAATAACCACTAGAATTTGCTAAATATCACATGCATTATGTTAATAAAATATTTAATATGTTTTCATGAAAGATTATATGTATCTTTGAACCCTCTTTTCCAAGAAATCTTACCTTTTTACTAACATATTGTTTTATTTTTGCTTAATTAAGATATTGTTAAGAACTATGTTGAAAATATTTTTTATATATTTTATTTGTCTAAACTTCTGTGACTAGGATTCTTGTTGTAGTTCACTTTCTGAACCTCTTCATGAGTGGCTAAAAAAGAATAAACACTTGTAAATATTTTCCAACACTATAAGCATACGAATGTTGTATGATTTTTAATGGGCCAAATATTTAGAATAAAACCTTGTGGATGTATGAGTGGTATACAGGTTTGAGAAAAAATGCATGAGAACAAATTACATGAATTTTTATGTAAAAGTTTGAACACAAATTTATTACATGCAGAATTTATGAATGAGAAGCCTGATTCATAGACTTGCAAGGGATGAAATCATGCTGAATAATAAATGAAACTGATGAAGGTCACAGTCATGATAAAGGTAGCCTTCTGGTAACTTCTGGTCTCTCCTTCTTAGCTAAATTCATCTTGTCCAATCACAATGATAGGAAACACTCAGATTTATTTTACAGGGTTTTAGATCATTTGCACTTCTCTGAAAAGGCTTTTGAGAAAAGTCTTGGCCCTGCCTGAAGGTATTCCAATAGCAGATCTCCAGGGATAAGAAACACTAGTTCAGCTCTTTAATTATTTCATCAAATGTCAGCCGTGCTACCTGAATGCCTAAATTCTAAAGTGCGTGGGTCGCCTTTCAATCAATAAGACAGAACCTCGACACTCCACAGATTCCCATCAGGAAACTCATGGAGACAATTGCTGCTCCAGATAAGGACAGACCAGACATTTATTTTCTGACATTCTCTAATTTTCACCTTTTTATCAGCTCAGATCATGAGAAGATGTATGGGTTTACTGTACTACATTAATTCTTCCAACACAGAAACGTCTTCTCAGAACTACACCTTATAGTGTCTCTTGCCTTTTACCTGAAGAAGTATATGGAAGAGTGGCGTTATATTGCACATTGCTTCATTTTATGTGTATGCATGACGAGGATATTTTTTTCTTTTTTACATGACAAGAGTTTATTATAAATTTCCATTTCACTTACAATGTCACATGATGCATTTTTCCAAATTCAGAACTAAGACATATTGGCTATTCTGATCAATAAAATATATATATAAAAAAAAATTATCAGCTCCACACTGTTGTCTTTTCACCAGGGCTGCTAGGAAACTCAGTGATCTTCTCTGATCTTTTCATTAGCCACTCACCCGTCTCTTGTCATTCTGCCCTTGTTTTCATTTTACAATAACTCCCTTCATCTCTACAATATTACAAAACACTTTATATATTGTATGGAAATCACCCCAGGCATGTTTGCTGAGCGACTTAACTACGGGGTCATCCATGGCACTAAGTGAGAACACACAGACAAAGTGAGATTGAATCTCCTGAAGGAGGTCCCTGGAGACTCACAAGCCAGATACTCAAGCAACAATTGGCATAAACTGAAATATAAACTATAATAGAAATAGGTACGAGGTGCAGTGGGAATATAGAAGGAAAATGCCTATGGTTTGATAGAGAATGAGAAAGCCTCACAAAAATGTGAACTCCTATCCTGGGTCTAGAAGGATGAGGAGGAATTTACGAGCAAATACATTTGTAATATGGGAGATGAATCCCAGGGCACAAATGCAGGACACATGAAACAACATCATCTTTCTATAATCAAATGGTACTGTCACTTACTCTGAGTAATTTGGTCTCTCTTCTATGAGCCCATAAAATCTGATCTGGGGAGTTCAAGAAAAAAAGTGGCTTTCATTCCTTTTATAGTCTTCCAACTCTAGCGTCTTTTGCCTGGGCGTGGCCTTTTGAAACTCAAAAGTCAGGTTATTTGTTTCTTTCCTTCTCTTTGTATTTTTGCTGTGTTGTCCTGTCATTCGTGGATAAGGGGATCTCTGGCTGGAAATAACTTCTTGTCTGAGACAGTTCTTATCTTGCTTGCAGGAAGACATTCAAACAAGATACACCACATAACAGCCAAAGCAGGCGAGGATTTATTTGTAGGAAAGCAATACACTCAGAGAGGACCTGAGTGGGCACCTCAGCTGGCTCAGACTGAACTGAGTGCCTGGATATTTGGGAGTTTATACCCCTAGGCCAGTGGTCGGCAAACCGCGGCTCGCGAGCCACATGCGGCTCTTTGGCCCCTTGAGTGTGGCTCTTCCACAAAATACCACATGCGGGCACACACGTACAATGTGATTGAAACTTCGTGGCCCATGCGCAAAAGTCATCTTATTGATGAGAACCTGGAATCGTGCCTAAAATTAAAAACAACATACAAACCTGACTTACCCAAACTTTCCAAGGAGATGCAAGGCCATTGTTCACATTAGTGTTTGTCAGTCATTGTCATGATTTAATTTTATGGATATTGTAAGGTAAATTGTAAGGAATTTAATTTAATCAATAAATAATATCGTTATTAAGTATGATATCAAGTTTTATTCAACGTACCTATAATTTAACTAAGACTTAAAACTTTAAGTAAAGTTTATTAAGTTAATTTAGGGAACGTTGTGGAGTGAAAGAAGATGTAGTGTCGAGGACTGAGAAAGGTATGTTGAGATGGTTTGGACATATAGAGAGGATGAATGAAAGGAGATAGACAAAACAAGTATACAAGACGAGTGTGGTGGGAGAGTTGGAAGGGGTCGACCTCAGCGAACGTACCTCAATCAGATTTAGGACGTTTTTAGCAAAGGCCAGCTTAGGAGTACCCTAATTAAGTTAATAACAATGTACCTACCTATATAGCTTAAGTTTAAAAAATTTGGCTCTCAAAAGAAATTTCAATCGTACTGTTGATATTTGGCTCTGTTGACTAATGAGTTTGCCGACCACTGCCCTAGGCTAAAATGTCCCTAGGCAAGGAGCAAGTCATCCCTTCCCTTATACAGCGGCCGTATAAGGCCAGCAAAATCATTTGGTCTGGCCCCGCCAAGGCATTAGGGGTGAGTTAATTAAATGTTTGACCAAATATAGCAGGCTAATTTTTAAGTTGATCATTTGGTATGGCCTGTGAATGTTGTTAGCAATATCCAAATAGCCCTTGGCAGTAAAAAGGTTCCCCACCCCTGATCTGGGTTTTATGCCACCAGTTAGACCACATTTTGGAGGGCTCTGAATCTTTCCTGTTCACCTAGGAGCCTGCCACCCCCATTGTCTGTTTTCAGTTTATCATGCCTCACACTTACTTCCTCCAAGCCCCAGCTGCCTCTCCCGGCCTCTCCCAGCTCATATCTTTCTATCTGCCTACTCCAGCAGTCCTCTCATAGAGGTAATAACAGCAAGATATAACACTGCAGGAAAAGGGCAAACTGTATATTCTACTATTGGGTACCAATAGCAAAATATCACCCCTTAGCTGAGAGGAAATTGGAGGTGAAAGAAACCTTAGCTATTAAGTCAGCTATTGACCCTCATTTTATGGAATAAAAATTTCAAACAAACAAAAATGACAAAGTGATACTCCCACTGGAGTTGTGAACCGCAGTTCTGACTCCTGCCTTGGAAATGCTCAAAGTCTCTTTACTGCATTTCTATAATTTGGGGCACACAAAAATCGCCAAGGGTATATTTTAGAATATATTGAAGGTACATATGCTAGAGCTCTGCTGTTAGAGATTCAAATACGGAGAGGGAGCCAGAACTGCATTTTAAACAAGCATCCCGGGTGATACCAATGCAAAGGACCCAAAAAACCCTGCCTTAGAGGCTGAGCTCCCTAAGGGCAGAGAGGCCGATTTCTCTTAATCTTTTTATACCAGGGCCTACCGAGCACATACTGTATAGGAAATGCAGAATGCTGAATGGGTTAGTAAACTGTATTTCTAAAAATACACGCCACTTGCAAACCCTGTTGTTTGTTTCTAGCGAAAAGTACTGCCAAATTAGTTCTTCACTGGAATATTTTGAATTATCTTTGAATTGTAATGTTTCTGCATTTCTTGATAGATCCAGCTTTTTAATACAAAAAGCCAGCAACCTCAGCAAACTCCCAGGAAGCAAGAATTCCATCAGTGAAAGAGAATGTTTTGTTTAAGTTGTCATTGCTCACCCTTTAAACATGTAAGATGTAATTCCAAACCGAAGTCCAAGTGACCTTTGGGTATGTTGTGATTTATTGTAGCATTGTCTTTATTTATGAGAAAACATAAGCACGTAGCCTCCCATTAAATATGAGACTGTTAAATATTTAGGTCTCAAGAGTGAATTTCTCTGTATTTTATAAACAAAATATTCTAGAAAACAGCAGCATCTTCTTAAATGAAGATAAGTGAGGATAATGAGATGACATGGAAAAAATACATTCATTGGCTTCTTCTGAAGAACTGTTCTACAAAATATATTATGATATTTTAAAATAACATCTGGGGGAAATTACCATACATAAAAATCTCATTTGGAACGGAGTCTACATGCAAATCCTGAGATCAGGACTTTTCCAACATTGTCACATAATTTGCATAGTGAGTAATTAGTATATCTTCATTTTATAAAGATTTAGAGAGAGCCTCCGAATAATCAACCCCTCACATGTTATCTTCTAAATAGCCATGTTTTGTATCTCACACCACATGGCCTCTGCCTTCCAACTTTAATTCACATAATCTGGTTATCTGGTTCTGTAAGAATTACAAAAGTCCATTTCAGTGGGGTAATTGCAGGTGAGTGATATCCAAGACTGAGAAAATGTAGATTATTAGATTTAGCAAAATGTTATAGCATGATTCATATTTGTTGATTGTGAAAATGCTTTGGGGAGATTGAATTAGCAGAAAGAAGACCTTTTAGGAGGCTCAGAGAAAAGAATCTCCAGAGTATAATTTTGGAATGAATTAAGTTATTTGTAGATCTAAATGAGCAAGTCTGAAAATTAATATAACAAAAGAAGAGTGGTACATAAGAGCAGGAAGTCAGCCTATAGGCCAGATTGGTTTAGACATGTGACAAGCAATTATTACAGTAAAAGGAGTCATGAAAACTCAGGATGACTAGGTTTCTAGTGATTAATTTTGGCTAGAGCTTGACATAATTATACAAATATTCAAACAAAAGCAAAAATGCTAATTTGCTTAAAATACATTATTTTCTGTGTTATTTGGATAATTGACATATATTCCCAAACTTTCTCCAGATGTTTCATAATTTTGGTTTTGGAGTGATTGTTTTCTTAAAACTTCCTTTTCTTTTGATTTAAAGCATCATTTATGGCCAAAGCCCAGGATATAACACATCACAATTCTTAAGAGTATTCGCTGTCAAGGGTACATCATCACTTCAATTGGTAATGTCTTATACAATGGAATGATTCTCAAATTATTTAAAGTGAATTACAGGGTAGCAGAAAAAAGGGCCTTTTTTAAGAGGCATGAATTTCAAGCAAAAGCTTTACTCCTCCTGATACAATTGGCCCTGATATTTGGAACAATGTAGCTTAGATAAAAGATATCTTACTACAGGCTCTGGTAGTGACCACATGTGTACCAGCAGGCGCTAGTGCAATGATAGGCTTCCCAACCAGCACTGGGCCACCCACTCTAGTGTTGCCCAGCAGCTTGCATGATGAATCTCAAGACCACTCCTTTCACGGATGGGAGCAGAAATTTCATTTTGAACAGAGCACAAAGTCACCAGGACAGGAGATGACTTTGTTTGTCACTGTAAACTGCAGCATTCTTTGTCCTAAACAAAATATAAGTAAAGGGAAAAAAAACTGAAGAAAGGGAAATCTATTGTGAGTTAATATGCTCCAAATGAGAGGTTTTATGTTATTTACTGAAAGGACATAATACAATGTTAGTCTGTGAGAACCACTTTATAATAAACAAAACTAATCTTACTTTTTCCTCAAACGTGTATTTGTTCACTTCATAAATAAAGTGGGAGGCATTTAAAGGTAAATAATAGGAGAGAGAGAAATTCCCTAATCTCAGTAGACAATATTGGCAAGGGAGGGTGGGGCGGGTTCCCTCATTCATAGGACTACAGAAAGGTCATTGTGATGTGTTTTTGCTCAACTCCTTCCTCATACATATTATCTCTGTAAGATGAATCTTCTCTAAGACATGCATTGCCCTTTTATGCTGACTGCCTGCGTGTGCGTATGCATAAAATGCCACATTTCCAATTAGGATGTGTACACTCAGGAAGGATAACATATCGGAGCTGTCAGGCTAAAAGCCCTACAGCTCAGGAGAATTTTCATATCATTCTGTGGGCCTGCCAAGATTATGGGACTTGTCTATTTGTTTTCTTCATCTTCTCTTTTCTTACCTTTGATTCCAAGTCATCCTCCATCTCAAGCTAGATATTGTTTTTAACATGGCTCTAGAAAGAAAGTGAATTGGTGATTTCTTGTACCAAAATTTAAGTAATGCTTTGTTTTATCCCAGCAAGATACATCCCCTGTTGTTCCCAAAATGGATTCGTTTCTAACAATTTGGCTTTACCTCTTCAGATAAAAAATTGCTGTTAAAATGCTACTGCACAAGATTGCTTTTTTTTTGTGGAAAGAACTACAAGAAGAAATCTGTTTTGAAGTCTAGCACTTTCGGGTGTTTCTTTACAAATCTTAACATTTTGGAAATGTCACAATATTACTGTTACATATTAGCGGTACACTGTCTTAGCAGAATGACACCTAATAGGAAAATAGTGTCAAATTTTCAGGAAGACAATCTTTGAAATATAAATACGGTGTTTGGGAATGCATGGTATTTTTTCTGAAAATTTTAAATCCTTACATTGTTAACAATTAGGGGAAATATAATAGAATAGATGGGGAAATGTTGGTATTAAATTGGAATGTCTGATAGAAATATAACTTATTTGAGTACACTGCTTTCAAAAAGTTATAAAAATATTCAAAAGCATGATTCAGATATTCACTAGGTTCAACTTAGTAGTATATAAAATTAGAAGGTAAGAGGCAGGGTGTGTTCTATTTGTAACTTACGTGCTGTTTTTTTGAAAACCCAGTTTGTTTAAGCCCCATAAATATGGACATCTCCAAATTCATCTGAAAGTACCATTCACATCTTTATTATCCCAACAGAGTTAGATAAGATCACAAAACTTGAAGAGACACAGCAGACGATCTAGCCTGTTTTTCCTGCTATTTGCAGAGTAATTACCATATTTTTCCAGGCTGAACAATCAATAATGCATTCTAATGCTTTCCATTTGGTTCTCTCCAATATTGGTTTTAATGTCCTCATCTTGCAGTTAAAAGTTCCTTTTCTCTAGTTTTCTAATTGGCCCGAGTTGATCTTTTTACAAGGAAAGAGGCAATAACGAGCTAATTGACAAAGCACATTTGCTCTCCTTCAAAGCATAGTACAGAGAGCAGCTCAGCCCATTACACTCAGTCCTGATGATTTCAGAGGAGGAGGGATTTTATTATTCACAGGGGAAAATATCCAGGCGCATGAACAAGAAGGGCATTTTCTCTAGGCATATTTACTCAACGTAAATGTGGGCTTATATTTAAGACTGCCCTTTTTGTTTATCTTTTAAGTTTGACACTACCATTTTAAAGTTATAACTGTTAGCTCTTAAAGGCTTTAGTTTTATTAAAGTTTAATGAAATAAGATTTGTTAACTCAGACATAGTATGTTTAGGGTATTTTTTTCCGGTATAATAGATCCCTGCCTTGTAATGTATGCAGGCCCTCTTGCTGGATTGATGGAAGTACAGAAGAGCTTAAATGACTTCTCTGGGATCACATCAAAATTTAGTGACTCAGTTCAAATCAGAAGTCCAGACCACAGGTCTTTTCTCTAAGCTTCAGGCCATGTAGTCTCCCATGTTCTTAAAAAACAACATTTTGTGCATTAAGTGAGGGGTAGAGCAATTTATCCTTGCTGTGAGTTATTGTCATTGTTTTGTTGTGTGTTACAGAAGGGTGTACAGATTGAAGTTGGCCTTAAAAAACATTTTAATGAAGCATTAAATCTTAAAAGAAAGTTTAGTGCTTATATTTGAGATATAGATTTTAAAATTCTCACCACACTAAGATGAAGGAACTATTTCTACAAAATCATCAGGGAAAAACTTCAATCCCTCCATGTCCCTAAAAATAATATTAAAATATGTTATTTGAAACCACTATTGAATGAACAATCAGCATCATAGTTCCTGTTCGAGTGGATTTTATATTTTTGTAGAGCAGACAGAAAAATATTTTAATGTTATTTTTACATACCTCCCAGGTGATGGTAACTGCTAAGAAGAAGAAAGCAGAGTGTGCAGATAAGGAGTGATTATATTTTAGACAGGGTGGTCATGGAAACACCTAAGCAGTTGATTTTTGCACTGAGATCTGAATGAAGCTGGGAAGTCAGCCATAGGGATATCCATATAAGTTATTCCAGGTAGATGCCCAGGGAAGGTTCGCCACTGGACTTATGCAAGATTTGGTAAAAAGGACAGTTTTGGAGCAGAGGTAGCAAGGAAGAGATGAGATTAGACAGTAGCCTGGGTCATGTTAGAGAAGGTTTTGGATTATATTTTGAATGAAAGAGAAAACAGTTAAATCATTTGGAATTCAAATCTGAACTTCTGGTCAAGATGGTGGCATAGATAAATACAGTCCTTGCATCCTCCCACAATCACATCTAAATTACAACAGAACAACCATCATTCAGAACCACCTGAAATCTGGCTGCATGGAAGCCCTACAACTAGCGGATGAAAGAAGAAGCCACATCAAGACTGGTAGGAGGGGCGGTAGAGGGGCAGAGATGTGGAATGGGCTGGTCCCACACCCATGTGTGGCAGATAAAGATGGAAAGGGATATCTTGAGGAGCGAGGGATCCCAGCCCCACAACAGGCCTCTCAGCCCAGGGTTCCAGTGCCAGAAAGAGAAGTCCCCATAACTTCTGGGTGTAAAAAACCAGTAGGGATTGAGGCTGAGTGAGATGGAATGCTGCTGGAGTCCCAAGCAGTTCCACTTATAGGGCCCGTGCACAGACTTACTGAGACTCACTTGCTCTGAGCTCCAGTACTGGGGCAGCAGCTTGAAAGGCACCAGAGACATAGAGGGAGGAACTGAATTGTCTGGATTCAGGGTGAGAGCTGGGGGAAGAGAGGAGGGAAGATTTATCATGGACAGAAGTACTGGCAGAGACCATTGTTCCTTTTTGAGCCCTCCTCTCCCTCCCCCAGAACCAGCAAGGGGGTGCCATAACTGAGAGTACACCACCCTTGCTAACACTGTTCACCTCACTCTGGTGATTCCTTGAGGCCACACCTACCCAATTTCTGGGCCCACCAAACCGTTTCCTATGGCTTTTCCATATGAATAGCCTGTTCTGGCTTATGCTTCAGATTTTCCTAAAATCTCTCAAACAAGCAGCACCCGGGCTCAGCATGCCTTGTACCTCTCAGTAAGTGGCTGCAGGCCTGGCACTAACGGAGGCTGGCCTTGGTTCACAGCTTGCCCTCTCTTGGGCTCTGCCAAACCCAGCACAAGTAGCAGCCATCTGCAAATTGCTTTGTAGCTCATGCCAGGTGGCCCCAGGCAAAACACAGGTGGCGGTTGACCTTGGCCTGCACCTCCCAGGAGGCTCATCCAATGCAACCAGTGGACAATTTTAGGCCACATTGAAGCATTACCATCCACTACCTCCACAAGCAACACACTCAAGGGTAAGACTCAGTGAAGTAAGTCCTGCCATGTGGGGTGGGCCCCTGAACAGCTGATCCTCCACAGTGGGTGGAGGTCCAGTGGTCAGTGATTGCAGCCAGTCCTTTCAGTTATACAGCCTAGTTAAGTCCCTTCCATTGAAATACCAAGAGCAATCAAGGCTCAACTACAAAAGATAGTGTACATAGCCCACCTGGGGGAGGAGGTAGAAAACCTAAAGTGCCCAGTTAGAGTGATCAGGGAGGCTGTACCACTGCACCCCACAGAACATCTACCACAAGGTGATGCTACCAAGCCTGGGAGACATAGAAGTTCTACCTAATAAGAGGAACAAACAGGGAGGCTGCCAAAATGAGGAGACAAAGAAACATGTTCCAAATGAAAGACTAGAGCAAAACTCCAGAAAAAGATCTAAACAAAATAGTGACAAGCAACTACTAGATGCAGAGTTCAAAACACTGGATATAAGGATGCTCAATGAACTTAGTGGGAATCTCAACAGCCTAAAAAAGAACCAATCAGAAATAAAGGATTTTCTAACTAAAATGAAGAATAATTTAAAGGAAATAAACAGTAGATTAGATGAAGTTGAGGACCAAATCACAGATTTGGAATATAAGGAAGCAAAGAGCCCTCAATTAGAAGTGCAAAAAGAAAAAAAGAATCCAAAAATATGAACACAGTGTAAGGAGCCTCTGGGACAATTTCAAGTATACCAACATTCACATCATGGGAGTGCCAGAAGTAGAAGAGAGAGAGCAAGAAATTGAAAATCTATTTGAAAAAAATAATGAGAGAAAACTTCCCTAACCTGGTGAAGGAAATACATACACAATTCCAGGAAGCACAGAGAGTCTCAATCAAGATAAACCCAAAGAGGCCCAAACTAATACCTTAATAAATAAAATGCAAAAGATTAAAGACAAGAGAGAATGTTAAAATTAGCACACAAAAAAAGTAGTTACCTACAAGGGAGCTGTCAGCTCATAAGACTGTTAGCTCATTTCTCAACAGAAGGGAGTAGCAAGAAATATTCAAAGTGATGAAAAGCAAGAACCTACAATCAAGGTTACTCTACCCAGCAAAGTTATCATTTAAAATCAAAAGACAGATAAAGAGCTTCCCAAATAAGAAAAATCTAAAGGAATTCATCACCACCAAAACAGTATTATATGAAATGTTAAAGGGTCTTCTTTAAGAAGAAGAAGAAAAAGATTAAACATATGAACAATAAAGTGGCAATAAATACATATCCACCAATAACTGAATCTAAAAAACAAAATACAGTGTGGTGAAAGCCTGGGGAGGGGGTGGGAGAGGGGTCGGGGGGTTAATGCAGGGAGAGGTAAAAGGATATCTGTAATACTTTTAACAATAAATATTTTTAAAAATAAATAACAAAAAAGATAAGTTAAAAAATAACAATAAATAAACAAACAAAATAAATGATCAGAACAGACTCATATACAAAGAACATTTTGATGGCTGCCAGATGGGAGAGGGTTGGGAGGATGGTGAAAAAAAGTAAAGGGATTAAGAAGTACAAATTGGTTGTTACAGAATAGTCATGGGAATATAAAGTACATCATAGGGAATATAGTCAATTATATCTAAATAATTATATATGGTCAGATGTGTGCAAGATTTATCAGTGCTCACTTAGTAAATTATGTAATGTCTAATCACTGGGGTATATACCTGAAAATAATATAATAATGTATGCCAACTATAATTGAAAAAATTTTTAAATGATATGTGAACTTTAAAATAAATACATAAATAAGTATTTTTGGTTTTTGGTTTTTTGCTTTTTTTTTGTTTTGTTTTTTTGTTATTGTTTTGGAAGAACCCACTTTGGTCTTTGAGTAGAGAAAAGACTATAGGCACCAGGAACTGAAAGGAAAAACAGGCTGGAAGCTCTGGCCTCCATCCAGATTGGATTAGAGTTGTGGGGGTGGAGGCTAATGTAATTTGAATGTCAAGCCATCATGATTTGCTTTGTAGATGTGATACATATAAGGAAGGGAAAGTCACAATGTCTTGATATTTGGCCTGAGCAACTGAATAAATGAAAATACTTATTCATAGGCTTAGACGTAAACAAATATTTCTTATCCATATAAGATAAAAACTAGGAAGGGCTTGGTTTAGGGTTAGGAAAATGAGAATTAAATAGTTTTATTTTTGAAATGCCAAAGTGTTTATCGTTCATCCCATTGGAAAGGGTGGGTAGGCTGTTACTGCCTGGAATGTAGAAGAGAGGTTACGCTGTAGAAGCAAATTTAGTTATTGCTAACAACAATATTTGGAAGAATAGGAAAGAACAAGCAATAGATATAATGGGGTAGCTTATGATAGAGGATCAATGAGCCTTACCAAGATAGCACAACAGAGATCAGAAGTCATACAGTAACAGCTTACAAGTTTGTCTCACTATTCTATGAGCTCCTTCAGAGAAGAAATGGTGCCTTGTTCATTTTGGATGCTTATCGCAGCTAAATACCTCACACATGATGGCCTCCCGGTAACTATTCACTGGCTATATGAATAAAAGAATGAATGAGGTAAGGGATTAAAGGGTACTGAACATTAGCAGCAGAGGCCTGGTATGATTAAAGCCCCTTCCCTCTGCCCTCAGGAAACTACACAAAACAACAGACTTCCCCAGAGGTTGCTTGGCTTAATACAAGTATGTGGTGGAAGAAGCAAGGTCCTTAAAGTTTGACAGAACAGAATTGCAGCCCCAGCTCTGTTACTGACTAGCCACGTACTTTTGGCAACTATTAAGCTCTCAGAAATTATCTCACTAAAATGTATGAGCATCTAACACAGTGATTGGCACGTAAGACGTGTCAAATAAAAATTAATCTACTTGCTTGCTTCCTCAGAACCTTGGAACTTGCCCGGCTGGTGTTGCTCAGTGGTTGAACATCCACCCATAAGCTAAGAGGTCACCTGTTTGATTCTTGGTCTGGGCACATGCCCAGGTTTCAGGGTCCATCCCCAGTAGGGGGCATGCAGGAGGCAAGCAATTGATGTTTCCCTCTCATTGATGTTTTCTCCCTATCCCTCTCCCTTCCTTTCTCTCTAAAATAAACAAAAACATTAAAACAAAAAAGACCTGGAATTTCAGAATTGAAGTACTGATTCATGCTACAACATGGATGAACTTTGGGAACATAATGTTAAGTCAAAGAAGCCAGTCACAAAACACCACATTATTGTATGATTCCATTTATATAAAATGTCCAGAATAAGCAAATGTCTAGAGACGGGAACTAGATTAGGGGTGCTCAGGGCCACTGTTGGAGGAGAGAGTGGAATGGGGAATGATTGCTAATGGGCAAGGGTTTCATTGTAGGGTAATGAAGATGTTCAAAATTAGACTGTGGTGACAGTTGCACAACTCAGAATATACTAAAAAACACTGAGTTGAACTCCTTAAATAGGTGAACTGAATGTCATGTGAATTATATATCAATAAACTTTTTAAGAAGAGCTGGAACTCCATCATTTATAAATTTTAAATAACACTATTTCATGGTCTACAGAACCCATGCAACTAGTTATAACTCTAAATAATGCAGGATTTGCTTTGTCCTTTAAGAAGTCAAAACTCATTTAAATCTGCTCATCTAATTAACACAAAATATTTCACTGATTCTCAAAGTTATTGCTACTCTTTTTCTCACCATAGACCCCTTCATACATTCAAATAATATTTATTGAAAGCTGACTACAGGTTGAATAATATGCAAGGCATTGCAGTGTTAGATTCAGGCTGTTCTTCTCAGTTGTTGACCTTCCAGTTTATAAATTACAGTTACAATAAAACTACTGACTTGATGGTCAATTTTAGGAAATCACTGTATTTCCTCCACCTTCACAGATAAAAGAGAACAACTATACACATATCACAGAAAGTTTTGAAAAAATGTTTGGTAACCACTGACTAATGGAAAATAAAATATAAGTTATGTTACTGAACTTTATTGGAGACATAAAAATAAAAAGATACAATTCTCCTCAAGAAGCCAAAAATCTTGCTGAAAAGATAGGACATGAAATAGCATGTGATGTGTGTGAGAATT
Organism: Myotis lucifugus; assembly: GCF_000147115.1. Lineage (NCBI taxonomy): Eukaryota > Metazoa > Chordata > Mammalia > Chiroptera > Vespertilionidae > Myotis > Myotis lucifugus. The sequence continues at coordinate 3,189,209 of NW_005871112.1, read as the reverse complement.
AGAGTACATAGAACAAGCATTGGGTAAATGCATGCATGAACGAGAAAAGCAAAATAATAAATGATATAACAATTTACAGGTGCATATCATTCATTCCAGCTGAAGTTATCATGGATTGCCCTATAAAAGAGGTAAAATTTGCCCTATAGAAGAGGTAAAAAAAAGAAAAACTTGTCATAACTTATGATGAAAAATAACATTTTACATAATAAAAACTAGAAGGCATAGTAAGTGCTCTAAAATGGCTAGTATACAGGGAATAAATCAGAAAGTAGTAGAAGATAAGACTTGCCTTGAATACTTAGGTAAAAATGTGCATTTCATTTAATAGCTTTTATTAGTAAGTACCATTTAGCATACTTTCTTTGTAATTAACAGAAAATACAACTCAAGCTTTAAACACTAGGGAAGAGATTTCACATACAGGGGGCAGAAGATGGTGGCAGAATAAGCGGATGTGTCCCAAGCCTTGTCCCAGAGCAGATAGTATGAGCAACTAAATCAAGTAACATCCACCCCGAATTGGCAAAGTAAACACAGCTGGTGAGACAATTCACAGCTGGGAAGGGCAGAGGACACCTGGAGAATGGTAAAATCAGGGATCTGCGGAGAGGTGCAAAACATCCAAGCCCAGAGGGTCAGAAGGAAGCTGCATAGCACTGAGGCCGTGTCCCTTGGGACAGGCGAAGTGTCTGACTGTGGAAAGGAGGTCCACAGGACTGCAGGTGGCAGGGGATTCTGGGTCTGAGTCCACAGCTACGAGAGACTGAGCCCAGAGGGGGCAGCCGTCCAGGGGGAAAAGGGGCTCACAGTGGCGCAGCTCTTTCCCCTCTTTTTGGTCTTTGCTTTTATTTGCTAAACCTTGTTCATAGGACCTTTCAAATACAAACACTCACCCATGGCTGAGGTGCAGGTGGAGGTGCAGACTTGTGGACTCTGGGGAGAGGCGGCTGCGAGTCTGACACTGAGTCATTCCTGACATGCTGGACATAGGCAGCCATTTTCTCCTGAAGAGATACCTGCTCCCTGCAGTCTCCAGAAAACCAAGACAGCCATACCCAGACTACACCCTGAGTGGCACAAGGATACAAAGAAAAAAAACCTGAATAGTCCCTGAGAGCCCTCAGGGACTGGCCTAAAGAGAGGCCTTTAGTCCCAGCAACAGGAAACTGAGAAGCGGCAGCCCTCATGGGGAATTAAAACTAGGCGGAAAGGAACAACACTTCACTTTTTCATTTTTACTTTTATTTTATTTTATTATTATTTTGTTATCTCTTTTTTCTTTTTTCTTTATTTTCCTTTTTTCATTCATTTGTTTCATTATTTTCTATTTCTTTTCACGTTATTTTTTCATCATTTTAATTTTTTATTTTATTCTATTTTTAATTATTTCTTTTAATTTATTATTATTATTTTTCTTCTCTTTCTCTTTTTTCTCATCCACTCATCCTCTTTCTACTTCCTTCATACTGAACTGAGGTCCTCCCCATATTCATCCAATTCCTTAACCTTACTTTCTGTATATAAGCTCAGCCTCTACAGATTCTGCCCCCACCCTCTTTACTGGGTATTTGATGTTTGTATGTTTTGGTTTATCTGTTTGTTCTCTGGTGTTTTCTCCCCATATTTATATATTTTTTTCTTTTTCTTCCTTTTTCTTCTTTTTCTTTCCTCTCATCCATTTTTTTTCTCTCTTCAATATAATTTGTGCTCTCTTTTCTCTCCCCTAATTCTCTTTTCTCTGGTGGCCACTTATATTGGGGTTATCAGTGTCATGAGTACATTTATGTTTTATTCCCTTTGTGTCATGTCTTGTCAAGTTGCATTTTGTCCTGTTTGGCCAATGTGGTAACGAGTGAGCCACATAACCAAACACCCGGGGTGGGGAGAAGTAGGTATTGAGGAGGCAATTTCAGCATTCCCCCACTACATGGAGTTATTGAGGTATTTTATACATAGGATTTACCAGAACAGATAATTCCACTGGATATTAAATTCATGGTTTCATAATTTGTAAATAAATAAAATGACTCTCTACTCATAAAAATCTCTTTGTAATAATCCTTTGGGTAAATATATTTATTATCTAAATAACTGCTTATTAAAAAATAAAACCTCAAGAGTAAAACAGTCAAAGAAACTAAAAAGGGATACACAATATAAAGACAAACGCTATTTACATGAAAATTTACTCTATCTCACTAATATTAAAAACTGTGAAATAGCCCAGCCAGTGTGGCTCAGTGGTTGAGCTTTGACCTATGAACCAGGAGGTCATGGTTCGATTTCCCATCAGGGCACATGCCCAGGTTTCTGGCTCAATCCCAGTATGGAGTGTGCAGGAGACAGCTAATCAATAATTCTCTCTCATCATTGATGTTTCTATCTCTCTTTCCCTCTCCCTTCCTCTCTGAAATCAATAAAAATCCTTTTTAAAAAACTGGGAAATAAAACATTAAAAATATTTAAATTAGATTTTGTTAATGCCTCTGCTACTGAGGAGTTGTGGTGGTAAAGAATATAGTGTAACTATCCTTGAAAAAAAATAGCACTATGCTTGCCAAAACCGGTTTGGCTCAGTGGATAGAGCGTCGGCCTGCGGACTGATAGGTCCCAGGTTCGATTCCGGTCAAGGGCATGTACCTTGGTTGTGGGCACATCCCCAGTAGGAGATGTGCAGGAGGCAGCTGATCGATGTTTCTCTCTCATCGATGTTTCTAACTCTCTATCTTTCTCCCTTCCTCTCTGTAAAAAATCAATAAAATATATTTTAAAAAAATAGCACTATGCTTTAGGAGCCTTATCAAATATAATTACAGGAATGTGTACTAAGGAAATAATTAGAACTCTCATAGCAGTGTTCTGTATATAGCTAAAACCTAAAAAGACCAGTAATAGCTAACAACAGGAAAAGGACCAAATAAGGAATAGTTTACACAATGGAAAACTATGCAGCAAGAAAAATAATTTTGATGATAGAGGAAAATGGTCAGTATAATAATAATTTTTAAAAGCACTAGAATCTCAAAACATACTTTTCAAAGTTAATTTATTGAAAAGGAGAGTAAATTTTAAAGATTGATAATTTTAAAAGTCAACTACATTTTAACAGACTTTAAGGATGTGCTGAAATAATATTTTACCTTGCTGTGCATCATAAGTGAGTGATCTTCGAATATAATCGCAATGGTAACTTCACTACAGTCTCTCCCCTTTCTACCATGCAATGTTAAAATGCACAACATAATAAAATAAAATAAGCAAGTAAGTTCAATTGAATTATAAAACAGCACTATGATTAATTCAAAAATACTGAGTCAGCCCTGGCCAGGGTGGCTCAGTTGATTGAGCATTGTCCCTTGCACTGAGTGGTCCCTGGTGTCCAGTTCCATTCCTGGTCAGACACATGCCTGGCCTATTGGCTCCTTTCCCAGTAGGGGGCGTGCAGTTAATGGTGGTTGTCAGCAGTCCTGGGCATTCCTTGGCTTGCAGCTGCAACACTTTACTCTCGCTCATCACATGGCATTCTCCCTGTGTGTCTCTGTCTTCACATGGCAACTTCTGTGCTTCTGTCTGTATGTTCATGGTGTTCTCCTGACTCGATGCCCAAATTTTCCTCTTATAAAGACACCAGTCGTGCCCTAGCTGGTTTGGCTCAGTGGATAGAGTGCTGGCCTGCTGACCAAAGGGTCCCAGGTTCAATTCCAGTCAAGGGCACGTACCTTGATTACAGGCTCCTCCCTGGCCCAGGCCCTATTCGGGGCTCATGCAGGAGGCAACTAGTGGATGTGTTTCTTTCACATCAATGTTTCTCTCTGTCTTTCCCTCTCTCTTCCACTTTCCCTATAAGTCAATGGAAAGATATCCTCGGGTGAGGTTTAAAAAAATAATAAATAAAGACACCAGTTGTATTCAATTGGGGCTGATCCCAATGTCCTCATTTTAACTTGTCTACGACTGCAAAGATCCTATTTCCAAATAAGGTCACATTTGCATTTACTAGGGGTTAAGTCTTCACATATCTTTTGGGGGGTATAATTCAAGCCACAGCACCCACACACAGGATAATGCAACAGAAAACTGTAGGAAGTGGAGCATGATCTTTGGTCAATACCCTAAAAATTCTGGAATGAGATTTTTTTCATTTTAAAAAGTGACTAAATAAAAATAATAAAATATAGTAACACCAAAAACTGAGTCTGTGCTAGGCACATGTTCACAGCACAGCAGAACAGCTCCTTGAGTCCGCACAAAGACCCTACTAGTAGTAATGTTAGCCCCATTTTATGGTTTAGAGATTGAAAGCATACAGCAGTAAGCAGCTTTTCCCAAAATCACAACTAGTGAATGGAGAAGTGGGGATACCAACTCAAGCAATCTAGATCTGATCCTCACATTGATTCAACTAGGAAGTCTGAGACCTTGCTTCAAACTTTCCTCATTGTTCTTAGTTCTGCCTTAGTACTCCTTCCAGGTGAAAGGCCTTCAAATATTATATTCCTACTAAGTCTTTTCTCCTTCAAGATAAACATTATCAGTTCCTTCAAACACTTTTTATGTTGAATCATTTCTAAATCTTTTGGTTCAAAGAATCCTGAGTTGTCAGTGCATAAAATTAGAATTACAGTTATCTGCATTACCTGCCTTCTGATTAAAACTTAAATATATATCAATACATAGATATATAGATAGATAGATATACAGATAACATAGACATATACATATATGTAACCTATATACATACACACACACACACACACACAGGATGTCCCCAAAGAACTGGAGTTAATAAAGCTTCACAATACGTATTGATAATACTGTTATACATACTTTGAATGCTAGGCAATTCTGAATATTTATAAAGCATTAATAATAACTATTACTTCCCCATTTGTGAACTCATATAAAAGGTCGAGTAAAACAGGCTTAATGGACCTTGGGTATTATTTTCATGTAAAATTACAGTGCCCCCTGTTATATCAACTCTGTTCACAAGAGATTTCTGAGAGCATTTAAACATGAAATTTCTTCCTGTATTTATAAGGAACGTATATTTATTTCTAAATCAAATCTAATATATTGCTTTCTATTTTTTGGATCTTAAAAATATCTCCAAAGGCTCTTAGATTTTAATTTTGATCCATACACGTGTGTCTGCAATTCGATTAGATAAACTGGAACATCATGAAAATGAGGTAGAGTTAAACTATTTCATGGTCTGGTTTCTTATTAAAAATAATATAATTTTATCATGGTGTCCTGTTGCTAGACAAATGCTGAAGCCAACTATAGGCTTTTATCAAAAATTAAACTTTGATAGCCCTACCTAGTTTGGCTCAGTGGATAGAATGTCAGCCTGCGGACCAAAGGGTCCTGGGTTCAATTCCGGTCAAGGGCACATACCTTGGTTGCAGGCTCCTCCCCTTCCCAGGCCCTGGTCAGGGCTCATGCAGGAGGCAACCAATTGATGTGTTTCTCTCACATCAATGTTTCTCTCTGTCTTTTCCTTTCTCTTCCACTCTCCCTAAAACTCAATGAAAAAATATCCTCGGGCGAGGATTAACAAAAAAAATAAAATTAAACTTTGACTTAGAGCCAAGATTTTGGTTTTCAACTAAGATGCTTTGCATCCATGGCAGCTTTGTACTTCATGAACTAATTGCCATAATGCATGATTACTGATGCAGAATCCTCCATAGTTTTTTTTGGTCTGGTAGACTTGAATATTGAACATTAAGGCTTTACTGTATTTAATAGTACACAACACGTGACTAACTGGTCAAAAATTTCAGCACTTAAGCCCGGACAGCCTTATTCCCCTGAAGTAAGGATACCCTTCTTTTTCTCTCCCATTCTTCCATCCACACTTCTGCCTGCTTATCACTAATATTGCTCAGATTGTCAGTTGCTGGCATCTGGTAAATCCGATTCTTACTCGCCCGCAGAATGTACTAATTACATCCTACAGCTAATTAGAAAGCAGCCACTTTGCTAAAGAACAGTTTATTTAGCTTATCAATGAATAAAACTCGGTTTGCATCTTGATGTAAAAATCAAAAGGAATGGAAAAGGGATAAGGAGGAGGAAAAGATACTCGTTATAAAGCAGGAGGCAATGTTAAATTAAAATTTTAAAATATAGTTTTTTATATAAGGACTCGCAGGAGGAGCTTTAGTTTAAACTGCTAAAACTAAAGGAATTAAAGTATTATCTGCATTTTGAGAACCTTTCTTACAAAATCAGGAAATATGTTATATTTTAAATCAAAGCATAATTGTAGAAGATGTGTCAATGAGCTACTTTGAAAACTAGTGAGATTTTTCAGAAAGATAGGAGGAATGTTATGTCTTATTAATGATGTTTCATGAATAACATGCATCATTCAATGCTTATGGTTAGGTTACATGCTTTTGAACAAATTTCTGTAATCTGTACTTATGTTAATTTTAACATAGGATTGATTAATGTGAGAATACAGTTCCTCACATTAACAGGGTTTAACCATGACTTTGGAGGTGACATAATCTTAGGCAGGTGTTAACCATTGAAGTACATAAATAATAGACTGGCCCATTCACTTTTTCCCCCATTTATTTTCATAATCAAATCTGATCACCACAGAAACTGAAGAAAGACATTTCCATGTTAATTTGCTAAAATGTTGCGAATTTACCAGACTAATTAGAATGGGAGGCTCCATGATATTTGAGGTCAGTGGTTCTCCACCCGGGCTGCACTTTAGAATTACCTAGGAAGGCTTTTGTTTTTAATATACAATATTGCCCAGTCCCTTGCCCACTATTTTATTCAGAATCTCTGGCCATGGGCCTAGGGACCACATATATTGCTTAGAAGTCTCTCAGGTGATTTAAATGTCTGTGCAGGATTGAGAAAATTGCCCTATGGGAGGTTAGTCCCCCCAAATTGGAAAGTTATAAGAACGTTTTCTGAATTACTTAAGAACCAGATAAAAACAGAAAATTACTTAGTGAAAAGAATTCATTTTATTTATTTTTTATTTTTATTGAATTGATTAGGGTGACATTGGTTCATACATTTATGTAGGTTTCAGGTATACAATTCTACAATACATCACCTGTATATTGTATTGTGTTTTTACTACCCCAAGTCAAGTCTCCTTCCATCACCATTTATGTCCCCTTTACTTTCTTCATTTTATAGATTTGGACAAACTCAGAGATACTTTCTGTCTCCTTTAGTGCAGAGATTTGTAAAGGGCACATCAACCCTCTGAGAAGCTGATGAAAAGCTATGCACCTCTTCCCAGGAAAGTAAACACATCCACAAACACAGGAAACTGGCATGGAGGGTGGTATGTTTGAAAGAGAACGGGAATCTCAGGAGAAAAAAATTTCTGGACCAGAGAGAAAGAAGACATGTTCTCAGAAGTAAAAGAATTAAAATCAAGAAATGATGCGTAATTATTGTATGCACTGGGCCATGCAGGCAGAGATTATATTCACATAGAAAGGTCTTGAGATAGAAAAACTCCAAAATTACATTTATCTGTCTGATTTTAAGAGAATATCTCTTGTGCTAGTATACATCCATGAGCTTCCTGTGAAGGCCCAATTCTCTGCTCAATCTAACACGTGTCCCTCCTGATTGCCACCCTCTACACCCAAAGTGAAGATTCACCCGTTGCTTATACTAGTGCCATTCTCCAAAAAGAGTTTTACAAATTTTCTCCCCCGACCCTTTCCTTTAAATAATATTAGACTGGTGCTGCTAAAGCAGAACCCAAATTTTCAAGAACTTTACATTTAAACCTCAGAATGCTGAAGAATCCAGTAGCTGTCCATGTCAAGGTCCCTTTTATCATTCGAACTTTATTTCGTTCTTTCTCTCTATAATTTCCACTCAATGCACCCTGATTTCCTGCGAGCCCATCTTAGATGATCCAGTTCAAATCAATCTCTTTAAATATCCTCAATCCACCTTTTTATATTACAGCCCAAGGAGTGTAACTCAGGTGTTAAAATTAGCTCTGGAGCTGTTCTTGCTATAGTCACCCAGCTTAATAAATCCTAGATTTTTCTGTGCTTTTCCTAACACAGAATTATGAAGCCATTCAGTAGTTTGAATCAAAGGATCCTTCTGAAGTTATAACGTTTTAAATCATTTGGCCCCCATAAGTAGACCAACCTGCATCAAGACTTTTAAAAAGTTAAATATATATTTTTTTCTGAAAATTTGGGATTTTATTATATGTGAAATGATTTGAGAGTTCACATTCTTCTAGGGTGTCAAGATTCCTACATGCAGGGGAAGGGGGATCATACAAGGAAGGCCTAAATTCTTGCCTCAATTAGGTGCACACGTCACTACAAGACCCAGGGGAACACTCGAGGGGAGGGAATCACACAACGAAGTGAATACCAGGAGGAAGGGATTAGCAACTACCTACCACAACTACCTTTCCCGGACTCCACTGCAGCTAGACATGACCATATGACTAAAATCTAGCCAATGAAATATAAACAGGAGTTTTGTGGTGAAAAGACTCCTAAAAGGGTGAGTCAGAATGTACTTCCTCTTTCTTTCTTTTTTATTTTCTTTATTGATGAAGGTATTACATATGTGTCCTTATCCCCTTTGCCCCCCCTCCCCCCGCCCCGCTCATGCCCTCACACCCCTGGTGTCTGTCCATTGGTTATGCTTATATGCATGCATACAAGTCCTTTGGTATATTTCAAGATTTGTGTTCCTGGTTTCAGTGTCTTTCCAGTCAATTCATTATCCTTGACATTGTTATTAATAGACGAGCAACAAACCAGGTTCGCATTACTGGCACACTGAGCAGCATGGCATGAAAAACTGATAAAAAGCGTAGGCAGGAACGAAAAACTGATAAAAAGACTAGAAATGTAAAATCCAGAAGATAAAAGTGCATGTCTATATAACAATGGATCTCACACAGAAATGTATGCAGGGGAATCCATAAAATAAGCTATCCATCAACAAAGGAATACTGAAGATCTGGCGCACATCGCATGATGCATCTATTCCTGTTGTACTAGTAGGCGCTGCGTAGGATTGGATATTAAGATATCTATGTCACTATGCAACATGAAAAACTTCATTTAACTCACAACTAAAATCTTGAATCTCTGGTAATTAAATTTCATTTTGTTGCAGACATTAATATTGATTAGTCCCCTTAGCTGAGTCCTCATTACAGGACACTTATGTAAATTTATATGGGTCTTAATTGAAATTCAGCTACCTACATTGTAACCAATATATATTTATAACATAAATACTATAATTCACTCTCCTTACAAGGCCACCTCTTTCAATTTGTTAAATAGATATATTTCTTGGTTTAGATGTAGTTTATTTTAGTTTCCTATAAATAGAATAAGTGGAAATTTATTGGGAAGATGGTATAAAGCTTGGGTCATCCCAAAGTTAACCTTAAAGAGCAGAAAAACAATTTGCAAGTAGTAAATGTTCATTAAATATTTAAAGAAAGGCAGTAGAATTCAGACTCACTCTTGCCCAATATATCCAGGCTAGTTTGAAAGAGCATTTTACAACTTCCATAAAATTTACCTGGAATTTCTAAAGAATATATCTTTACCCAAAAGACCACATACCTTTTATTATCAAAATTTCCTTTGCTGTTTACTGATCATCTGAACAATTATTTGATATTAAATGTGAGTCATCATGTAGCTCTCCAGTGTTTCACTTCTTATACAATGCTTATAAATAGAACTTATCAAATTTTAATGTCCTTATAAATATAGCTCAAATATAAGAATCTTTACTCTTAACACATCACATTTTGATCCTTCTGTCGTCCATTGTGCTGCACTGTACACACAAGTAACCAGTTTGGAAGACACAGACTGTAGTAAGAGTTGAGAGCTCAGCCAACAGACTATAATGACATTATTCAGTGGTCAGCAGCATGTGTGCAAGCAATGGTCCACACCCTGTTCACAGCAGTGCAGGCTGGGAAACAATGAGAGAGAAAAAACCTGAGAAAAATTAAAGCAAGAGTAAAACCTAGAGTGTATAACAGTGGTTCAAGTTAGAATTACATTTACAGCATCCAAGATTACACTCAAATTTAAATTTGGTATTATCAAGAATCCAACTAAAAATTACATGCTTAAGCCATTTTGGGTTGAGTATGTTTGCAGGAATTTTAAACTACTGTAACCTAAGGCAACAGCAGAGCCTTTTAACTAATGGCAGCTAGTCTTTGCCAATTTCAAACCTGAAACATTCAACTATACATAATGTTAAAAGGGGCAATTTTACAGAAGTAATCAATAGTTGATTAATGCAAGAAAAACTACCCCAAAGCATGCAACAACTAGATTTGTGAACACAGCCAGGGAAGTACTGCTACCTGCGAGTTATTCATAAAATTCACATACACACACACTCACACACACACACACACACACACACACACACACACACACACACGTATTCACAATATTAATCAAAATACTCATCTATTTAAATCACTCAGCAGTCTAATAGAACAAATCATGTATATCAGTGTGGATTTCAAACATGGGCAAAAGAGCAACCTTTGTTTGCAGCATAAAAAAAAACCCTATGCCTGGTTGGAACACAGCCATACCACTAAGTGAACTACTGATAACTTGTGGCTCAAAATGCTGCTATCATCAGATTGCGTCCTTTTGTAGAACTATACACTCTTCGATGCAGAGAAAAAATGTACACTTATATGCAAGATATAATGGAAGCAGAAATTGCTCCCTTGATTTAACCAGTATTTATTTATGAATGTTGAGCACTGCAAAATTGTGGTTATTTGCAGATCCTCATTAATAACACCTCATGCTATTTCTGCAAAGGCAAATGCACTTTGACATTCAATATTTTTTTTCTTCACAAGTATTTGAATCCCCTCTGAGCATAAGTAGAAATAGGTAATTTTACCCATGGTTCAAATAGTAATACAGTTTATTTTAGGATTGTGGTGAGAGCCAATGGATTCTTTGTCTGCTTTAGTGTTCTAACAAATAAAAATGCTTCTCTTCCCACAGTGGAAAATGCCAGGATGGTGTTACTTTTCTCAAGGAGATTGTACAAAGGATAGTTTTACGGTTTAAAAATCCCTTAAGTGTTTCAGACCCTATCAGTGAAACTTAGTTGCTCTAACTAAAAAATAAAAACTATAAAGCATAAGGAACAAAGATAAGACTCAAAAATTATAACCTCAATAATTGCACAGAACTAAAAATTAAAATCAGCACAAAACTAAAACTTCCCTTTGTAGTATTAGTTTTAATTTAGGTTACACATGAAGTATTTTGGGGATATTCATATATAACTACTCAGTAAAATGATTTGGAGCATTATAGACCAGACTATAAATCAGGTAAAGTATCTCAGCAGCACCTTTGCCCTCCCTCCCCCCCCATACTTCTGTCCCTTCATCCTGTCACAACTTCTGGGGCTCAAGTCCACCCCTATCTGCCTCATGTCTCACAATGGCTATTGTCACATACTAGTATGTCACTCTTTCTCAACATACCATTTATCCAAGTCTTTGCTCATCTGTCTTCTTCATGAGGACATGTGTACTGAATTCTTTTCCTATAGCATATATCAGTGATATTCAACTTTGAGTATCTTTCATTTATGCACTCTATTAAAGAATCTGTGTTACACTATGATTAATATTTTTTAAATTCTCTTATTTTGAGAAAAATATTTATAAATTTTGACTACTTATCACTTAATACAGACATTTTAAGGCTTTAGTAGTCATGAAACCCATGAAGTATAGCATCGAGAAAGCTCTCTTATTCATTGTTGCAAATTTTCTAGTGCTGGAACATGGTAGTTACTCAATAATTGTTGGTTGAACTTAACTGAGTTACCTCCAATTTAGTTCAAACTGTGTATCATTGATGGAGAGCCCTTGCCCTTCATAATGGCTAATAAGTAAAAAAAAAAAAAAAAAGTGAAATGTTTAAATTTCCTGGATGGCTTAGAAGAGTCATTACCATTAGGATACCAATGAATAAGTCCCTGTCACTATTTCCTGAATAGCACAGTACTTAGTTACCCTCCAAAAGGGAAACACGACATCACATCCATCATAGATTATCATGCTCCAATATCTGATCATATAACTTTAGTTTTGAGGGCTTATATTTGGAATTTTTGTTTTCTTTGTCCAGCTACTTACTACAGCATACCAGAGCATGCCAGGAGTAGGCTGTGATTTTAATCATTCGGTGAGATGCCTTCTTACCTGCCAGCTTACCCCTCCAATGCCAAAAGTTAATTACGATTATGCCACAAAACCTATATTCTAAGTCACCATACACACACACACACACACACACACAAATCCTATCTAATAATAGACAAACATGGTAATTGACCATACCTTCGCTATGCCTCCCATAGGCTAATCAGCGAGATATGCAAATTAACTTCCAACAAAGATGGCGGCTAATTTGCATACTGCAGGCAGGGCGGGTCAGCACAAGCCGCCAGCGCACCGCCATCCAGGACAGGCTGGCCCCGGAAGCCCCAGAAGCCGCCTGATATGGCAGTAACTCTATCAGTAAGCACTCTGAAAGTCAGTGGCATAAATGCACCAATTAAAAGACAGATTATGCGGGTGAATCAAAAACAAAACCCACTTTATTTTTTTTAAATATATTTTATTGATTTTTTACAGAGAGGAAGGGAGAGAGATAGAGAGTTAGAAACATCGATGAGAGAGAAACATCGATCAGCCGCCTCCTGCACACCTCCCACTGGGGATGTGCCTGCAACCCAGGTACATGCCCTTGACCGGTATCGAACCCGGGACCCTTCAGTCCGCAGGCCGACGCTCTATCCACTGAGCCAAACCTGTTTCGGCACAAAACCCACTTTAAATATAAAGACACATATAGATTAAAAGTAAATGAATTAAGCTGCAGCCTGTTTTGCTCAGTGGATAGAGCATTAGCCCATGGACTGAAAGGTCCCAGGTTAGATTCCAGTCAAGGGCATGTACCTCAGTTGCTGGCTTGATCCCCAGTCCCTATCAGAGCATGTGCAGGAGGCAACCAATCAATGTGTCTCTCCCTTTCCCTTCACTCTCTCTAAAATTCAATGGGAAAATATCCTTGGGTGAAGATTAACAAAAACAAAGTAAATGGATTAAGTAACATTAAAGAGATTATAAGAAAAATATATTCCAAATTTTGTTAGTGGTATAATGGTTATGTTTAAATTATTAACACCTAAGAAATTGGGTGAAGGGTACATATAATATGCTGTAGTATTTTATAGTTTTTTTTTTACATGTATGAGATTATTTCAAATTAAAATATTAAAAAATTAAAAATTAATAAAATATTAATTGAAATGTACCTGCATTACATGAAAAATCTCCTAATTGCTTCTAGCATAATTTATTAAATTGTGCTAAAATTTACAAGGGTTCAATTAAAAAATATCTTAATTCTAAATGATATAATAGAAAATATATAATAGTGCAGTTATAAGCACTTATCTGAAAATAAAAATTTAAAGAAGTGAATTTAAAGAAGGGATTAGCCAAAGAAAATATATGCACAACCCATGGACACAGACAACAGTATGGTGATGGCCAGAGAGAAGTGGGGTCAAGAGCTGGGTAGAGGGGCAAAAGGGAGGAAATAGGGACATTCTATCTATACTAATAAAAGAGTAATATGCTAATTAGACCAACATCTTCCGGACGTCCTTCTGGACAAAGCCACGGTGGCAGGGGCTGAAGCAGAGGTGGTTAGGGGCAATCAGGCCGGCAGGGGAGAGCAGTTAGGGGTGATCAGGGTGGCAGGGGAGGGCAGTTAGGGACAATCAGGCCAGCAGGGGAGGGCAGTTAGGGGCAATCAGGATGGCAGGGGAACAGTTCGGGGCATTAGGCAGGTAGGCAGGCAGAGGTGGTTAGGGGTGATCATGCAGGCAGGCAGAGGTGGTTAGGGGAGATCAGGTAGGCAGGTGAGCGGTTAGGAGCCAGCGGTCCCGGATTGTAAGAGAAATGTCTGACTGCCGGTTTAGCGGGATCAGGCCTAAACCGGCAGTTGGACATCCCCCGAGGGGTCCCAGATTGGAGAAGGTGCAGGCCGGGCTGAGCGACCCCTCCCCATGTGCACAAATTTTGTGCACCGGGCCTGTAGAATATTCTATATTAGTCAGGATTCTCTAGAGAAACAGAATGAACAGGGTGGTGTGTGTGTGTGTGTGTGTGTGTGTGTGTGTGTGTGTGTATGTGTGTGTGTAAATTCTTATCTAAAAACTACCTTCACAGAAATATCTAGAATAATGTTTGACCAAATATGTGGACCCTGTAGCCTACTCAAGTAAATAGATAAAATTAATCATCACAAACTTCATGCATTTGGGTACTCTTCTATTGGAATAAAAGATGAAGAAACAATTTGTTAATATAACAAAATACTTAATAGTCTTTCGGTAAAGCTAACCAAAATTCCCTTGTTAATCATTGATTGGTAAAGAAATCAGTAAAGGGACAATATATGTTTTGGTTCCATACATTCATTTTGGTGGAAATACTTTTAAACACAAACACATGAAGCCTGTAGAATTCAGATGCTAGCATAAAGGTTGTTATATTTTATGATATGTACTAGAAGAATTTTCTCTTCTCATAACATTTGTTTCTTAACTAGCTGCAATAAAACTTCTATATTATAGAGTCCATAAAGAATTTGAACCTCCTAAATTCAAATCTTAAAGTAGCCATTAAATGCCTACAATGTAACCATTTGTAATGTTATTAATGGCAATTATGATGCCAACTCTAGCCAACAAGAAGAGGGTTAGATGCAATAAAAATGTTATCCTAAAATACTCGGTTACTGTAATCCTCTCATGGTGTCAATAGAATTATCTACTCTATACTCACAGCTGGGAAATATGGAGCTTTTCCCTCTAGCTTGATTTGTAAAACATGTTTCTGAAGGTCCAAAATCTAGACAAAAGTGTGTAAGGGTGTAAGGTGATTCTTGCTGCCACCAGCCCTTTTCCTATATCTTTGATCATATTAAGTAACTGCTCAAAATATCTTTGATGGAGCTCTGTAGTCAGAAAATGATACCACATTCAGCTTGTGGCCTGCTTTTGTACAGTCTAGGAGCTAAAAAAAAAAAGTTTTTACATTTTTAAATTATTGTTTAAAGAACATATGTAACAGAGACCTTCCATGGCCACAGAGCCTAAAATATTTCCGATAAGAAAAAGTTAACAAGTACCCAACTCCTGTTTTATAAGAAGCAGTACAAAACCCATAGCATGCCATTTAAAACCTTCCACACTCTGGAGACAAACTGATGGACTAACTATCCTTCAAATGTTCCCTGTCTTGGCATGTCATCTTTTCCTCTCCTGTCATCAAATCCAGCAGTCCATCAAGGACCAGCTCAAGCTCATCTTCTCTACGAAGCTTTGACTGGCTATTCAATTTCACAGTAATCTGTCTTTCCTTAGAACTACATCAGACATCAATATTTGCTTCATTCAGTGATGATCATGTTTCTTTGTATGCACATATTTTCACTTTATCTTGTCTTTCCAACCAGAGTGTAAGATCCTTGTGTGGCTCCCTTCTAACAGTGCCAGGTAGATGTTTAGCATCCATATGGCAAGTTTTAAGCACTTTCTAGGTCTTGCAAGTCTGATTTCCTATTAGTTGATAATCACCATTATTCATGAGCAATTACTATTGTCAATTATTGCCAAACCTACACATTCATTTTCCTTCATTTAATCTTCATAAAATTTTAAGTGATAAAAAAGAGTATATTAAACCTTTTAATATAAAGGTTTATATTAAAGAGAATAAAAGAGTATGTAGTACACAAGAGCCAGAGTGAAATATAGGTTGAGAAAAAAGAGAGAGCACATTCCTCAGTTTTTACAATAAAAATGTTTATAGAGATAGCAGAATTGAAGTCAGTCAACCAAAAAGGAGGTTCTGTGAGAAAAATACATTTAATAGAAGTCCTTCATGACATTGAATTTAAATGACTTCCTGTGTTTGACACCAAAGAGAACAAAAGTATAAATAGATATATTGACCTAAATCAAAATTAAAAATGTCTGTGCATCAAAGGATACTATCAACAGGGTAAAAAGGCAACCTATGTAATAAGACAAAAGATTTGCAAATTATGTATATGGTAAAAGGTAAATTAAAGAACTCCTACAACTAATAATAGAAAACAAATAACTCAATTTAAAAATGTGGCCCTCATCAGTGTAGGCCAGTTGGTTGGGCATCTATACGTTGCCAGTTCAATTCCTGGTCAGGGTACATGCCCAGGTTGAGGGCTCAATCCTCAGTAGAGGGCATGCAGGAGGCAGCCAGTGGATGTTTTACTCTCACATCTCTCTTTCTCTCTCCATCTCTCTAAAAATCAATTAAAAGCCAAACCGGTTTGGCTCAGTGGATAGAGCGTCGGCCTGTGGACTGAAAGGTCCCAGGTTCGATTCCGGTCAAGGGCATGTATCTTGGTTGCGGGCACATCCCCAGTAGGAGGTGTGCAGGAGGCAGCTGGTCGATGTTTCTCTCTCATCGATGTTTCTAACTCTCTATCCCTCTCCCTTCCTCTCTGTAAAAAAAAATCAATAAAATATATTTTTTTAAAAAATAAAAAAAAAAATAAAAATCAATTAAAAAATCTTTAAGTGCGAAAAAAAATGAACAAGGGACTTGAATAGACAGTTTTTTAAAAGATTCAAATTACCAAAAAACCCAAGGAAGTTTCTCAACATCATTAATAATTAAGGAAATGCATATCAAAACCACAATGAGGTACCACTTACTAATGGCTACAAAAAACAAAACAAACGAACAGAAAAATGTTCAGAAGAATGTGGAGAAACTAGAACCTTTATGCACTGTTGATGGGGATATAAAATGGTGCATCATCTATGGAAAACAGTATGGTGGTTCCCCAACAAATTAAAAATAGAATTATCATATGATGCAGCAATTCCACTTCTGAATGTATGCCCAAAAGCAATGAAAGCATGGTCTCAAAAGACATATTTATACACCAATGTTCATACCAGCATTATTCACAATAACCAAAGGATGGAAGCAACCCAAGTGCCCATCAACAGATGAATAAACAAAATATGGTATATGCAATCAAAGGAATATTATTCAGCCTTAAAAAAAGAGAAAATTCTGACATATGCTACAACATGGATGAACCTTGAGGACATTATGCTAAGTATAATAATACTAGAGGCCCGGTGCACAAAATTCATGCATGAGTAGGGTCCCTAGGCCTGGCCAGTGATCAGGGCCGATTGGGGCCTTCTGGCTGCCAGCTGGGGCCTTCCTTCCTCTGGCTGCCGGCTGCTGGCCTGGGCCTTCCTTCATTCTGCGCTGCCCCCTGGTGGTCAGCACACACATAGCAAGTGGTCGAATTCCTGGTCGGTCAAACTCCCAAGGGGACAATTTGCATATTAGCTTTTTATTATATAGGATAGTCACAAAAACATAGATATTATATGATCCTGCTTATATGAATTATCTAAGGTAGTCAACTTCATAGAGACAGAAAGTAGAATGCTGGTTGTCAGGGGCAAGTGGAAGGGGGGTGGGGAGTTATTTATTGGGTATAGGGTTTCAGTTTTGCCAGATGAAGAGTTTTAGAGGTTGCACAAAAATTCAAATGTACTTAGTAATATTAACTGTTCATGCTTAAAAATGGTTAAGATGGTAACTATTATGTATATTTTACCACAATTTAAAAAAATTAATTTAATAAGTAAATTTCATGGAGGTCTTCTATTCTTATCCTGAGGAATGTTCCCCACATTAATAAGACTTAAGACTACAAAATAACCATTACAACCTATGCCCAAGATTCCTAAAATGGGCTACAGGCCCAAACACCTGAAATATGTTAGAATCTGCTTGTTTTTCACACCTGTGGAAATTCTGAAAGGTTAACACATTCTCCAGTAAGGTAAGAAATTGCAGGTTGCAAGTAGTACCTTCTATGCTTTCTCTGGCAAACAGTGACTTTGACATTGCATGAGGCTCCAAACACTATCTTATGATTTATTACATCACCTCATTTTTTTAATCTTTTGTCTTTCCTAATATAATAGAGAAACTATGTAGAAAGCCACATTTTTATTGTTGTTCAAGAAATTAACTTGGCTCACTGATAGACACTAAAGAGTGAATGGCATTTGTCATTTTCCTCCTGTGTGACTTGACAACTATGATTTGAGCTACTACTGCCATTGGGTATCTTAAATAATTTTGCACCATACATTGATCCAAATATTCATACCACAAAATAATCAGATCATTAAATGTCTGTTCTTTGAAAAACACAAAGGTTTAGTAAGGGCTTAATTTCTATTTTATTTTATTTTATTCCATATTGAATTGATTTTTTTAACTTTGTTTTTAATTGTTTAAAGTATTACATATGTCTCCTTTTTCCCCCATCGACCCCTCCCTGGCCACTCCCACCCCCCAGGACAAGTCCCCACCACCCCATTGGTTATGCTTATATAGTATGCACGCATATAAATCCTTTGGTTGATCTCTTAACACCTCCCATCCTCCTCTGCCTTCCCTCTGAGGTTTGACGGTCTGTTTGATGATTCTCTCTGTCTCTAGTTCTGTTTTTGTTCATCAGTTTATGTTGTTCATTATATTCCACAAATGAGTGAGATCCTGTGATATTTATCTTTCTCTGAGTGGCTTATTTTGCTTAGTATAATGTTCTCCAGGTTTATCCACATTGTTGTAATTGGTAAAAGTTACTTCTTTTTTACAGCAGCGTAGTATTCCATTATTATTTTAGGACATGCCATATCAAAATTAAACAGAGTTAACCCTTGCCTTTAACAATATCCTATATAATAAAAGGCTAATATGCAAATTGACCAAACGATGGAATGACTGGTCACTATGATGCACACTGACCACCAGGGGGCAGATGCTCAATGCAGGAGCTGCCCCCACCGGGGTGTCAGTGCACTCCCACAGGGGGAGCACCGCTCAGCCAGAAGCCAGGCTCACAGATGGCAAGCACAGCAGTGGTGGCGGGAGCCTCTCCCGCCTCTGCAGCAGCACTAAGGATGTCCAAATGCCATCAGTCGGACATCCCCCAAGGGCTTCCAGACTGCAAGAGGGTGCAGGCCAGACTGAGGGACCCCCCTGAGTGCATGAATTTTGTGCACCAGGCTTCTAGTTGTATTATAAAAGCACTTTTCAATTCCATCCCATCTTTGAGTAAGGTTGCTGGTATGTGGGCTAATGATGATCTTAAAACATTCTTCTATTCGGACCATTATCCAAATGCTCTCTGAATATTAGAAGGTGATAACAAATCGGAAGTGAAGGAGAAAAAGGAAAGAGAAGGAAATAAGGTTCTGCCAGTTAAGAGTTTTGTTGCAATGAGGGGATGAGGAAGTATGAAGATATTTTTGTTGTCTTTTCATCTTTATACTGTGTTAAGCCATGCATACAATATAAATTCAGCAGGCTGTGCCTGAACTGTAACTCAGAAATTTTCTTCCTGCAAATAATGTATTTATAAATACCTTTATAAACTTATACAGCAATCTCACAATAACTATTTTAAAATTAGGAAAGAGAGGTCTAAAGGAAGTGCATGTTTAATTGCAAATACAGTACCAATAAAAGGCTGTGGTTTTGTGGAGGCCTCTGAGAGATTCAGAAAGATTTGTAGAGAAGAATAGATTAGAGCAGTATTTTTTACCTGGGGGTTGTTGCCTGCCCTCCACCCCACCCCCAGGCCCCTGAGATGTTGAGCAAGGCCTGGCAATATTTTTGGCTTGCACAGCTGGGAGAGGGGATGCTACTAGTGTCTAGTGCAGTGGTTCTCAACCTTAGCTGCACATTAGAATCACCTGGGAATCTTTTTAAAATCCTGATTTCTGGGCCTCATCCTCCGGAAATTCTGTTTCTTTGTTATGGGGTGGGGCCACAACATTAGTAACAAAGAAACAGAATTTCCGGAGGATGAGGCCCAGAAATCAGGATTTTAAAAAGATTCCCAGGTGATTCTAATGTGCAGCCAAGGTTGAGAACCACTGGTCTAGTGCATACATGCCAGGGATGCTGCTAAACATCCTACAATGCACAGGACAGCCCCACAAAAAATAATTATCTGGCCCAAAATGTCAATAGTGCTAAGGTGAAGAAACCCTGGACTAAACTAAGCCATTTCATAAAAAGGATTTTACTAAAGTGCCAAAGAATGGAGGACAAAATGTATGACAGGGAAAGGAAAAAATCATAGACATAGAGGGCTGAGAGGCTGAAGGGTGCTAAGTAGATAAATTGAACATGAGTGAAGGGCTCAGTTAAATTCACAGAGACGTCCTATCTCTACAAATTTGACGCCTTTAGATACTTCATATAAGTAGGATCCTATGGTATCTGATTAGATTATTTCATTTATATCCTCAAGGTCATAGCATATGTCCGAGTTTCCTTCCTTTTGAAGGCTGAATAAAGCAGTGACCAGTCTTTAAATATAGAAAGAACATGAGCTTTGGAGTCCTGCTATTACTAAATGTGAGAATTTAAGCAAGCATTTGTCTCCTCTGAGCCTGATTTTCCTTATCTCTAAAATGAAGATAATATTTACCTCTTATATTTGTTGTCAAGGTTAAAGCAGATAACTTTCAGTGCCTCCCATCCAGCAGGATAATAGGGGACAGCAGGAGATGGGGGAAGGGCCAGTCCTTCAAGTCTAGACCCTGGGGATAACTGAGTTTCAATTTCCAATTACCAATTGAAATTACTGATTTTAATTACTACTTCAATCAACCAAGGGCTAATTAGTTAAGCCTTTATTATCTGCTTCCATTCTTTTCTTCATTTTTTGAACAAGTATTTCTTCAGTTGTCTTTCTTTGGGGGGCAATGTTTCTTTCCCTTAAGAAAGCTTTTATTCTCTTAGAGAAAAACAGATTTATCAACAACAAAAAAGTAGGAGTAAATCTTAACAAAGCTTCTGAATGAATAATGTACAGATGACTCCAAACTTACAACTTAATTATTTCCTGAACAAAGGTCATTAAAAATCTCAAGTCTAGAGTGTATCATTGCCTATGATGACACTTGCAATTCACTCGGAGCTCTGATGTTACATCAAACAGTTCTTTTAACATGATCAAATTCTCGTTGTTCAAGTTGAAAGTATTTTTCTTTGCTCTATCACCATCTTTATTATTAAACCTTTCCCACATACAGACAGCCTTTGTTAAAATTACTGCCTGCTTCAGTGGTATATGGATTGTCTCCATTTGAATAAACAAGCATAAACATTTTTAATGAATAGTCTTGGCTAGACTGGTGTCCATGTTCAGTCCTAAGGCCACAGTAAAGACTATTGGCATCATTTCTAGTACAGCGTGTAATCTTGAGTATGAAAAGTCAGGATGGCAGAGGGAACTCAAGATGTCATAAACCCGGGTTACCTACAACTGCTCTAGGAGGGCACAGAGTAGAAAAGAGTCAATGCCAGCCAAAACCATAGGAAAGTACGTGAAGTGTGAATTGAAAGATAAGTAGATGCTAACCAGATAAACAAATTAGGGGAGAGTACGCCAAGCAACAGCAACCGCTTAAAGGTAAAAAAGGTTTGCAGGAGAAGACAGGATCAGTGTTTGGAACACCACAGGTAGTTCACCTCAGCTGGATCACAGGGTATATGAGAAAGGGAGACAGCAGGAGACGTTATGTAGGCCATTCTGAGTTTGACTTTTTCGGAAGGATATGAGGAGTTCTTCAAGAACTTTACAAAAGGAGGTCATCACATCGTCACACTTGTGCTTTTAGAAAGACCCTCTGGTTGCAATGAGTAAGATGAATTAGAAATGGCAAGGCCAAAAAATAAGTGCTGCAGATATTATTACAAAAAATTCTTAACTTCCATACTTGATCTTGTCACCACTGTCCTAGAACAAATTATAAGACTGGGTCCCCTGTGCATACTTTAATCTCTACATAATATTACCTGGTAGGAGGCAACATTTCTTTCTCAGGGTATTAGTCTGGGTTCTCCAGAGGGGAAACAAAAATAAAAGGAAATGTGTTTGTTTGTTTGTTTAAATTAGCTCACACTGCTAAGAAGGACTACAAATCCAAATTCTGCTGGATAGGCCAGCAGGCTGGAGACCCAGAGTAGAAGCAATTTTACAGTGCAAGTTCAAAGGCCTTCAGACTGAAGATGCTAGAAAGAGTCAATGTGGCAGTTCAAATACAAAAAAAAAAAAAAAAGGAATGGAAAGGAAATGGCTAGAACTAGGTATGGGCTTGTTTGGGCAGATATTTCTGAAAGCTAAATTCAGAGCTCTGTGGATTTGGGATTAGGAACTTAAAATGGTGAAGGGTGAAGAGCCAGACTGAGATATTCACAACCACATACCTTATCCTTTTAAAAAAAAAAAAGAAAGAAAGAAAGAAAGAAAAAGAAAACAGGATAGTCTGGCAGTTTTTGATAAACAAATCAAATAGGATATATCTGGTTAGCATCTGAAGGGAAAGCATCATTATCCTTTGTACCTAGTAATGTGATCACAGGTACGTGCCTTTGTTAACTAAGAGAGAATGTTTTTTTTCTTTTAAACAAATGTTTATTTAACCTCTGAGTTGTTTTAATCCCAAGGCCCAATTCTCTGCCTGCAGGTCATCGTTTCCTAAGGAGGTTACTCATCAAACCCTTTTCCACCATTGGATCTAGTTAACTTTTTTGGAAGGCCAGTCTTAACATATACAGTAGTGTAGATAGTCTACCATTCAAGGTCAATCAATAAGGTAGAGGTATAATCAAAATAAAGCATTAGAGACTAACAAATCTTTGAGGTTGCTTTTTGAGATCACTGTCAGGGAGGTAAGTGCAGTATCCCAACAAGGATGATAAAAAACTAGTATAGTGACAATAGAAAGAGGAAAAGTGGAAATATATTGCAAAGCACATGTAGAACCTCATGATTTGACAGGAGTGGATAAATGCACATCATTCCAAAACCAAGAAAGTGCTATAAACAGTGGGTCAATATCTTAGGAGAAAATGGTGAGTGCTATTTTATGTGTTAAATGAGTACTGCCAAAATAATTTTCAAGGAAAAAATATTCCTACTATAAAATAGATCAAGAACTAGAATTTGAGATAAAGATTCTTTTAACTGAAGTTAATATTGAAGAAAATCATCGGTGTTCAGAAATCTCTGAAAGAGCTAGTAGAGAAATAAATAAGACTGAAAATGAAAATAATCTGTCTATTTAGGAAAAGAGACCAGCAAGTGAGATAGAAAAGGAGCAATTAGAAACATAGAATAGAAACCATAATACTGTGGTCAAAAGAAGAAATTCTCAGGATAGAGCACTCGCTGGCCTGCAGATCAAAGGGTCCTGGGTTCGATTTTGATCAAGGGCACATAGCTTGGCTGAACAGGGCGTGTGCAGGAGGCAACCAATCAATGTGTTTCTCTCACATCAATCTTTCTCTCTCTTTTCCACTCTATCTAAAAATCAATGGAAAATATCCTCGGGTAAGAATTTAAAAAAAAAAAAAGAAGAAATTTTCACTTGACTTTATATATGCCTCCCTTAAAATACCCTAAATCCCTATCTGTCATCCCATTTCCCCTTTTATTTACAACAACATTTTTTTAGAAAATAACCCTTTGCTATAAGTCTTTAGTACTTGCCATCCAATTGAACTTCACCATTACATAGGAACCATATCACAAGCACTCCCCTGAAACCGCTCTCTAAAATCAGAGAGCCCCCTAAATTTGGGGAGGAGAGAGACTTCTCAGTCTCCAATTTGTTTGTTCTTCTCATTACTTCTAAATATGTATGTGCTTAATGAAAATATGAGATAGAAACTAAAAAAATGGTGCAGGAAGTGATTGCAAAGTACAATGGAACATGTCCAGAGAGCAATATGTCTAGTCCTTCCTGTGAAGAATCAGGGGATCATAAAAGGTTGTCTAAAAAGGATGGTCTTAAGAGTTTATGCTCAACGAGTAAACGGGAATGGAAGGGTAATTCCACCCAGGAGAGTAGCATGGGCAGAGAACATAACAGAACATGGCATACAAAAGGACATTGCAAGTTTTCCAAGGGTCACAGGGCGGAGGGAGGGAGGGTGACAAAGGATGATGTTGAATGCAAAGAGGCGAAGACAGCGCAGCAGATGATAAGGCTGGAAAATATGGTCAGGGCAAACTCACGAAAGGATGTGTATGTACGTTTCCCATTGCTAAGACAATGGCAAGAACCGAATGGAAATGGTTTTAGAGGAAGGACTGCGTGTGATGGGCCAGCTGGGAGATCAGGGGTAGCAGTCACAAATTACTACTGGAGTCCTGAAAGTGGAAGATGACCATGTTAACTAGGCAACTGTAGAAATGGTGAAGAGGAAAAACAGATATGTGAGCTATTAAAGAGGCAAACATGATGAACTTAGTATTGATTGCATGTGGTTTGGGGTGGAGAAGAGGGAAGAGTCCATATTGATTTCTGCTTCTTCAGCTAATGTGATTTGGTGGATGCTATTGTGATCATGCAATATTTTTCTGGAAATGAAAAGTTTTATAAGTGTAATTGTTTTATTTTTTAATTAACTGTTGTTAATAAAGATGAGCTAGTTTGAACATGTCATTTTCTTGACTATCAAACCCAAAAAGGGAACATCTGTAATAAACAATAAAGATAAATTTATAAAAATGGTCTTAGTTAATATTTATCACTTGTATTACTCCACAAATTTTCTTCTTGCTGCAAGCAAACACCAGAGGAATGTTATTTTTTGCATTCATTCTTGAGTCTCCAATGATTCTACTTTTCTATTTTCAAATTAGAATCTACTTTCACTTCTAAAGAAAAATATGAATTTTTAGGATCTGTATTGATTAGCATCTTGTATTTGCTACACAACCCACAGACAAGGAACCAGTGATTTCAATGGTCATTAAAAAAAAAAGAAAAGAAAAGAAAGAAAGAAACCATACGTTACTTCTTTCTAGTGTTGATTTAATTGCAGCACAAGTCGTACTTTTTCCTGTCCTCAGTTAACAATGCCAAAAACACATGTGGTGAGTTAACAGCCAAAATAATTGAAATGTGGGATTCTTGGCTGTCAATAAGGCAACACCAAACCTCAGGAGCTAACAAAGAGGTGTCGATGAATCATTAACAAAACATAAAATTATGAGATGGGTAGTGAAGCATCCAATAAGATGAAGCAATTACTATGACTAGTCCACAAGTTTGCCTTTGGCTGGAAAGAACTGCCAATCAGCAGCCACCACCGGCTGCCATTCTGCATGAAAGCTGCTGCTGCTTACATTCAGCACGTATAGGCTCTTTGCATAGAGGTGGAAGAGACCAGTGGATTGCCAGGTTCCTCTACCTGTCATCACAGTATTAGCCTACAGGGAAATTAGGTGGATTCTCAGTACAGAAAGTTATACAGTCTTTCATATTAATGACAGATATCTTATGCTTGAATGCGGGGTTTGTTTAAAGAACTTTCACACACACTTGATCGGCATAAGTTGTATATTCATACCTCCTAAGTATGTGTTAGAGATGACAAGGAAACTGATGCCTAGAAATATTTAATGGCTTGCCCAGAACCTGGTTTCCTGATTCCAGTGCCCATTCAGTAACCTAAATTAGCATTTCTACACAAACGCTCTACATTTTGTTAGTGTTAGAGCTTATTTATTAACACATCCTCAGTTTAATAGCTTTTCACATAAAAGGGAGCTGGCTTTCAATCACTTCTATTCCCATGAAAAACAATATTTATAAACTGTTAACATTTCATGTCATGTGTTTAAAAAAATCCCAATTCAGTTGCTGTCAGCCAGCACTCCAGAAGGTAAAATGAAATACCCCCAGATTGTTGTATTTCATGCCATGTCTGCTGCCTCACAACACAAAGCATACAAAGTTGATAATTAGCACAGCCACACAAACAAATCATGCAAATCAGACTAACTAACAACCCTGCATATTACTTGCTAGTTCAAATATTTGGATTTTCTTCATACATCTTATTAATTTTCTATGTTTTTGTAAGTTTCTACCCTTTATCTTAGGATATCTAGACTTTACTTAGTATGTTTTCCATTGAAACTATCTTGAATTATTTTTGTTTATATATTAATTAAACACTTATTCAGTGCCCACTGTCTTTTTTTTTTTTTAAATATATTTTATTGATTTTTTACAGAGAGGAAGGGAGAGAGATAGAGAGTTAGAAACATCGATGAGAGAGAAACATCGATCAGCCGCCTCCTGCACACCCCCTACTGGGGATGTGCCCGCAACCAAGGTACATGCCCTTGACCAGAATCGAACCCGGGACCTTTCAGTCCGCAGGCCGACGCTCTATCCACTGAGCCAAACCGGTTTCGGCAACCCACTGTCTTTCAGACTCTGAATATTACTCTGAAACTGAGTCATTGGTATTTTAAGATCATTATAAGGCACAAGGTTAAGTTTAACAGTGGTACCAAGAACCCAAATATGTAATTTAATTGTGTATAAATGTTATTTTAATCTGCTGAAAGATGGCAGGCCCAAGTATGACTCATGTTCTGGTAATAGAAGACGAGAATATCCCTGAAAATTATGTCTCCATGAATGAACATTATAACTGAATGAAACTTGGGAAAGACATCCAAATGAAAAGTGAGAAGTCTAGTCAACCATCTGGAACTTTCAGATATGATGCCAAACATCCAGATACTTGTTAAAATCTGGATGAGTGTTAGCTGTCATTTAGCTATGGCCTGAGTTATCTTTTTCAACATTCAGATAGATTGATTTCTGGGCTGTTATGTATCCCTAAGATAGCACCTCATCAACACCATTAGGCTTTTAGTTTCAGTATTGTTATTTTGAATAAAAGCATATAATTAGTAAGTTTTATAGTTACACAATAGGCAAATGCCAATCCACTTGTAAAAATACTTCACCTGAAATTGTTATGACTGGTCTGAAGACTGTGTTTAACTTTTGTGGAAACATACGGTAACTGCAAAAGTTTAGACTGTCCTTTTTGTCTTTTTTCTAAAATAGTAAAGTTTGCTAATAATACCTGATAACATTGATTGAACAGAGTTCTGTCATTAAGACAACTATCACTTTGTTAACACTGCCCATAAAATTTGAAGGAATTACTCAACAAATGAAACATAATGTTGAGTTTTCAAAGTTCTTTAAAAATCACAAGTAGCCCTTAGTTCCACCCATAAAGTTTCTTGACAGATTATCTAATCAATATTTACTGTTTATTATCATATTATTTTCAAGAACCAGGCATGCTTAATACTCACCAGTGTAGATTAGTGATGAATTTATTTCTCAAATAGAACATATTCTATGCTTTCAATGTGCTTTTCGGATTATATAAGCAAGCTCTTCTTTCTAATTAACTAAATATCATTGTATTTTCTCTCAGATGTACAGAATCTATAATATAGTCTATAAATTCTCTAATAAAAATATTATTATATGCTTTCAAAGTTAGTATTACCTACTGTCTTAAAATGCATGAATTTATAGCAGTAGTAAGTAGATTTTAAATTATTTTTTTAATCTGAGCTACTCTAAAAAAATACCATAGACTTGGTGGTTTATAAACAACAGAAATTTATTTCTCACAACTTTGAAGGCTAGAAGTCTGAGATAATGGTGCCAGCATGGTCGGGGTGTAGACAATCTCTTCCAAATTGCAAAGTACCCACTTCTCCTTGTATATCCTCACATAGTGGAGAGCAGAGAGACCAAGGAAGTTCTCTTGTGGCTCATCAAGTCATTAATCCCATTCATGAGGATTCACCCTAATGATCCTATCTAATCCTAATTACCTCTATCCTGTCCTACCTCCTAACAGCATCACAATGTGGGGTAGAGTTATAACATAAGAATTTGGGGGGGCACATAAACATTCAGTCCAAAACAACATGCATAACATTTTAACGCAGGTGAAAGTCAGCATAATGCCTTTTAATATTATATACATAATATATGTGTATTACCACTGCTTTTAGATCTGCATTGTCTAATACAGTAGCCACTAACAGCAGGTGGGTATTGAGCAGATAAAATGTGGCTAGCCCAACTGAGTAATTGATTTTTAATTTAATTAAACTTATACTGAAATTTAGAAACTGAGGCATTGTAAATTATTTTTCTGGTAAACATAATATTAACAATTTGTAGAATAATATTTTACTTTAAATAATGTATCATTGTTTATTGATATTATATATTGTGGTGTGTGGGGTGGAGTACATGCATCATTTCTAGTATGCCCCATAAACACATCAACAATCTAGTCAGTAGCAACAGATTGATTCAGTTGGAATATTCTGTCCCAGCAATGTAACACTGTAATATGTTTCTTTAAATATTTCTTACAGTCAACATGTCTTACAGTGATACCTATATAATCATAATTGGTAATTAGGTGGAATATTAGTTACTATTTAACTATAATTAATAAAATATTTTCCTAATTAAAATCAGTATATATAATTTTTAAATTTTAAGCAAAGTCACGCTATTGATGCAGAATCTACTCAAGATGCAGAAGCTCATGCTACAATTGGATCAGTAAAGACAGCATGGATGGAGCTGGCAAGCATTATGCTAAGTGAAATAAGCCAGTCAGAGAAAGACAAGTACCATATGATTTCACTCATATGTGGAATCTGATGAGCAAAATGAACTAACAAGCAAAATAGAGACAGACTCATAGATAGAGAGCAGGCTGACAGCTGTCGGGTTGGGTTGAGTGGGTCGAGGGATTGAGCAAAAAAGGAAAAAAAACTCCTGGACATGGACAACAGTGTGGTGATTGCCCTGGAGGGGTGGGGGCGGGTAAGGGAGTGGAGGAGGGGAGGGGGGATAAAGGGTGATGGACAGACTTCATTTGGAGTGGTGAACACACGATACAGTATACAGATAATGCATTGTAGAATGGTGCATCTGAAACTTGTATAATTTTGTTAACCAGTGTCACCCCAATAAATTCCTCAAAAAGGAAAAAATAATTAGAACTATTACAAAAGAAAAGGAAAATAACGTGGGATAGAAATATCATGATGCAGGCCGACTACAGTTTCCTGCAATAGAGCATATTGAAAAAGCTATTGGTTGTCGTGTAAAGCTGTCTTTAAAGGTTATAAAATGCTCAATGTAAAGCGACATTTTCAGTAATTATATAATTAATTTGATAAGAAGTTTGCTCTCTAGAGCAAATTGACAAAACTTGTCACCTAAAATATGAATAAAATGTTAGAAAGCGTTCTAATATTTTTAAAACAAGATCTGAGATTGTCATTTTGGACAATCATAAAACTTCTTGGATTCCTACACAAAAAGCAAAACCATTTGTGTATGAAGAGATGGTATGAGAAATTATTGTTTTACACTGCAAATAAGTGAGTTAAAGTTGAAACTTCAAGGAAAGGACGAGCTTATCTGTCGTCTAACTAGATTGATATATGAATATATATTATAATTGAAACTTCTCTTAGTATTAAACATGATAATTTTACATTTTGCTAACATGAACATGGAGAAAAATCCTGAAAATGCTTTGTTGATACTGATAAATCTAGAGTTGCCTTCTTAAGTTTTGCAATATTCCTTTGAATTTGATATAATTGATACTAGCATTAATTAATTGGCATATGGATATAGTTTAACAAACTTAGGTATAATTTTAAAACTGATATGCTTTTGCTTCAAAGGTTCAAAGTGTAATCTTTTCTTCTAAAGAGATGAATAAGCTTGGTCAATGTGGATGCCAACATTAAAAGAAAATGTTTTCTTGATATTCTATTTAGTTATTTGAAAACTTTCAAGTAGGTTTGGAACCAATCAGGTCTATGAATCTACTTTCAACTGGAAAACTCATGAAATCTACATACAAATTAAGTATTTCTAATGAAAACTTGGTGGCCAAATTGAGAACTGCTATAAGTGTAAAATGTGCACCAGATTTTGAAAACTTAGTACAAAAAAATAAAAGAAAAGCAAAATTTAAGAATGTCACAATATCATGTATATTGATTACTCATTAAAATGATAAAATTTGGGATATACTGTGTTAAATGAAATGATTATTAAAATCATTTCAGCTATTTTGTTTTACTTTTTAATGTGGCTATTAGAAAATTTTTAATTGCATATATGGCTCATACTAGTATCTCTATTGAACAGTGCTACCTTATACAAATGAATAAATTATCCTATCTAATAATAGACAAACATGGTAATTAACCATACCTCCGCTACGCTTCCCATTGGCTAATCAGCAGGATATGCAAATTAACTGCCAACCAAGATGGCGGCCGGCAGCCAGGCAGCTGAAACGAACATGAGGCTTGCTTGCTCCAGTGATGGAGGAAGCCAAGGTTCCCCACCTTCCGCTGCCCAGCTCTGAGCTCCGGATGCAACACTGTTGCAATTATAGAAGCTAAACAAACCCCAGGTACCTGCTTTCAGCCAGCCGGCCTCAGAGCTGGAGCCACAACAAAGTTTCAATTACAGAAGGTAAATAAATCTCAGAATAAAAAAAAGAAAAAAATGAGAGACTGGGAGCTTCAGTTGCAGGCTTGGCCTACCTGAAAACAGCCCTCAGCCCCTCATCCAGGCTGGCCAGGCACCCCAGTGGGGACCCCCACCCTGAGGGGGTGCAAGCTGCCTGAAAACAGCCATCAGCCCCTCATCCAGGCTGGCCAGGCACCCCAGTGGGGACCCCCACCCTAAAGGGGGTGCAGGCAGCCTGAAAACAGCCATCAGCCCCTCACCCAGGCTGGCCAGGCACCCAAGCGGGACCCCCACCCTGATCTGGGACACCATTCAGGGCAAACCAGCCAGCCCTCACCCGTGCACCAGGCCTCTATCCTATATAGTAAAAGGGTAATATGCAAACTGACCCTAACAGCAGAAAGACTGGGAATGACTGGTCACTATGACACACACTGACCACCAGGGGGTAGACGCTCAATGCAGGAGCTGCCCTCTGGTGGTCAGTGAGCTCCCACATGGAGGAGCTCTGCTCAGCCACAAGTCAGGCTGATGGCTGCCAGTACAGTGGTGGTGGTGGGAGCCTCTCCTGCCTCCTCAGCAGCGCTAAGGATGTCTGACTGCAGCTTAGGTCTGCTCCCCGCTGGCAAGTGGACATCCGTTGAGGGCTGCCGGGCTGCCAGAGGGATGTCTGATTGCCAGCTTAGGCCCAATCCCATGGGGAGCAGGCCTCAGCCAGCAGGTGGTCATCCCCCGAGGGGTCCCAGACTGTGAGAGTGCACAGGCTGGGCTGAGGGACCTACCCACCCCCCTGAGTACACAAATTTTTGTGCACCAGGCCTCTAGTATAATAATAATATATAAAATATATTTTGAGTTTATTTTGTTAAACACATTTACTATTTATCCTGTTTCATAGCCTGAAAAGGTAGTTAGTATTAGCCACATCTATGGTATAAAGAAACTTTTAAGTAAATTACCATTCAAAATAATCATATAATTTATTTTGAATATAATTTATTTAATTCAAAGTATAAAGGCTAACTGGAATTTCTCTATTATTGGCCTG
The DNA here is from genome assembly GCF_000147115.1 of Myotis lucifugus. NCBI lineage: Eukaryota > Metazoa > Chordata > Mammalia > Chiroptera > Vespertilionidae > Myotis > Myotis lucifugus. Next base: position 3,157,546 of record NW_005871112.1, on the reverse strand, counting down.
TTGCTTTTAGTCATTATATAATCAACAAAATCATAATACTTTAGAATTAAAATGTGTGATTGTATTAAAATATAAAATACATTATTAGATAATATGTAAGCTCTCATTAGAATCATACAAATTTAAGAAGAATTTAAATATATTCACCAGTGACCCTTGGTTAGTTTATTTAGTTTATCTTTGCAAATAAAAATTATACCTATCTGAAATTAATATAGTAGAGTTTCAAAATGACTATCCTTGTTTGTTTTAAATCTCAAGATGGTCTCTCATTGTTACAAGCATTTTTAAAATAAATGTAAGCACACTTCACTAGATACAAAGCTTTATGAATATATAAACTGTGCCTTAAAAAAACACACAAGTTCCAAAGATACTTGTAGAACAAATGGACCGTTTCAGGAAATAATAAAAATGCTGCTATTAAACAGTTGTGGAGTGGAATTTTTGTCTATTTGATTTTATAAATATTCAAACTCACAGGTTTTATATCTGATCTGATAGAGAAGTAAGCTTATGAAGAGAATCATGGTAGTAACTTCCTGACTTACAAATTTGTTTAATGCCATTTCCTTTATTTCGGAAGTTGGAAATTTATTTCTTCAATTATTCATTTCAAAAATTCATAGAAATTTAGTGTTGGAAAGAATCTTAACAATTACTTTGTCCAATGTGCTTATTTTACAGATAAGGAAGCTGCGGCACACAAAAGTCAATTAAAGGGAGAAAAGAACCCAAAACTTCTAAAGGAGACTCTGTTTTTCCCAACAAATATATCATTCTCTATATATATATTATTTTCTTTGTTTTCCTTTCCTTCAGTTCTCTTGGCCAGCTTAGTTGTGTGTGTGTGTGTGTGTGTGTGTGTGTGTGTGTGTGTGTGTGCGCGCGCGCGCACGTTTTAATCTGGGTGAAAAGTAATTATACTTGAAAGCGAGAGCTGAGGGACTATGGACTAAATACAGTTAGCTAGGATAAGTCATGCATCACTTAACATGGGGATAGTTCTGAGAAATATCTCATTATGCGATTTCATCATTGTGAGATCATAGAGTGCGTGTACACAAACCTGATGGTATAGCCTACTACACATCTAGGCCATACGATATAGCCCATTGCTCCTAGTCTACAAGCCTATACACCATGTGACTGTAGTGAATACTGTAGACAATTGTAATACAAAGGTAAGTATTTAGGTATCTAAGTGTATCTAAACCTAAAAAAAAACCTTCTAGCTTTCATGTTTATATATGTAGTGTGTCTAGTTATGCTCTTCTTTTTGCTGGCTTCTCGTCATTTATTGAATGGTTCTATAGCAGTGTTGCCTCTCTAATGCTCTGAAAAAAAGACAACAACATTTGACAGTAGCTAACTATTCCACCTAGCCTACTGTTCAAAATCTCTAAGTCTGCTTTTCCTAGATCTGTAGATTACATTCTGGAGTGCTTACAAATATATATTTTAAATTTATTGGAAAAATTCTATCTTTTATGTTTTGAACTTTATTAAAATATCCCAAAATATAAGGCTTTCTCTTGATTCTTGTGCATTAAAATCAAACAATCACCAATGGTACTTAAAACCCATGTAAGATTTATCTTCTGTTAAATTTTTGAGGACTTTACTTTTTGCTGCCCAGGGAAATCAAATAACTCTTCAGATTCTAAAATTTGCAGCTTTAGAAAAAAACTAAAATATATAGTTGACTATACTCTATTGGAATATATATTGCATAATATTATAATATATATTCTGAAATATACTGTGGAACTGGACAAAGTTTAAAGACATGATTTCTATTTTATCTTTATTTAAAATAGCAAAGTGAAAAGCTATCAGTAGGCATCTACCAATAGTAGTTATTAGTAAAAGATAAACTTGTTAAAAATGAATAATAACATGCCTGGCCAGTGTGGCTCAGTGGATGAGCATTGACCTATGAACAGTAGGTCACAGTTCGATTCCTGGTCAGGGCACATGCCCGGGTTGTGGGCTTAATCCCCAGTGTGGGGCATGCAGGAGGCAACCAATCATTGATCCTCTCTCATCATTGATGTTTCTATCTTTCTCTCCCTCTCCCTTCCTCTCTGAAATCAATAAAAAAAAAAATTTAAATGAATAATATCAAATCAGCCTATAAAGATAGAAGATAACCCTGCTGGTGAAAAAAACCTGACCAGCAAAATAATTTTGAAAATTTCTGAGCAAAAGTATCCATCTCCCAGATAGGATTTTTAAGTGTTATTGAAAATTTCAAATAAATATATGAAAGGCTAAGCGACTGGCCAACCGGCCGACCGGCCGATAGGATGACACGCTCTGACCACCATGCAGGAGCTGCCTAGCAACAGCAACTTTGCAGAGTGCCCTTTTGCACTCTAGGACCCCTCGGGGGTTGTCAGACTGTCTGTTTCGGCCCGATCTCTGCAGGCCAGGCCAAGGGACCCCAGGTGCAGCCGGCCGAGGAGAGACCATGGGAGGTTGGCTCCAGGGTGTGTCTGGCACATCTTGCCCAGTGTTGCCCTGCCAGCCACCTTCTAATTAATTTCCTTTCCATGTGCAAGAATCCATGCACTGGGTCTCTAGTATACATATATGAGCACATTGACTAATGTGCTCAGGTCCACTGTTAATTCCACTTTTTAGCCCAAAGGTTAAAAGAAAGAGCTCACAGATGCTTTCAAACTTGCAATAATTGCAAGAAAAGTCTCAGATGTGGATTGGGTATTGGCATGAACTTCGCTAGTTGGCATCCGCATTAGTAACAGGTGGGATAGTAGACAGTGAAATTGCAAAGGCAGAACTGTTTGCGTTTTCTGTTATCATATAAATCTTTTTTCTTACTATGTATAATTCTGGTAATTAGGAACAAGTTTCTTTTTCTTTTTATTGGAACTCACAAAACCCAGGAATATTTATTCATTATTGTTAGTATTTAAGTTTGTACAGAAATTTTTAAACTATCTTATTAGCAATAATAATAGTGGTTTTATATATCTTATGATAGTGCAACATTTTGTTTTTCCGCACTACAAAACAAGACTCTGACATGCTCAGAGAATAAAAAACATGATTACATTAACAACTATCAACTAATTTCCTCATTGTTCTGTGCTTTATTTTAAAGTCTTCCACCATTTTCACAATGTTCCATCTATCAAAATTTCACTAATCTAAATAATTACTGTTGCAAACATTTAGAAAATATGTTGTATGTGGTATAAATTTTTGAGACTTTCTTTGGACAATAATATTTATATTTGGCATATGACACAATGTGTTTTAGATTTACTATTTATAGTTTACATTCTTATTAAAATTAGAAACAGCAAAAATTATTCAGTGTTGCATTGGAATGAGTAGAAATAATGTTAATTATTTATAAAAATGCAGATGTTTCTTTTAAGTCTAATAGTAAAGAACAATAGTTAGGTATTGTGGACATGAAAAGAGAATGAATTTTAGATTCAGACAAAGTTTGCCTTTTATAATTCATTTATCTCTTGAGCTTTGTCTCGCTAAATGCCTTCTTCATAAGATTATGAAGAAAAGTAAATGGTTTCTTCTGAGGGCTGTGAGGAGAAGATCTGCCCCAGAACTCCCTCTCCCTGGCTTATACTCCTGTCTTCTCCCTGTGTGCATTCATCATCTCTCCTCTATGCATATCTCTGTGCCCAATTTTTCCCTTTTTATACTCACACTAGACACATTGGATTAGGGTCCCCCCTAATGACCTTATTATAACTCTTTAAAGACTCTATCTATAATAATTAAATGGTAATATGCTAATTAGACTGGAAGTCCTTCCAGACAAAGCTGTGGTAACGGGGGCCGAGGCAGAGGTGACTGCCGAGGCAGCGAGGACCGAGTCCCTTGCATGAATTTCATGCATCGGGCCTCTAGTCTTCAAATAACATCTCATTCTGAGGTATTGGAGGTTAGAACTTAAATATATGAATTCTAGTGGAGACATCATTCAACCCCTAACAGACACTTTGAGTGAAAGGGATGTAACCCTATTTAAAAAAACAAGAACCCAGATAATTGATAAAAATTACAATTTATTTCTAGCTTCTTCATTTATATCTGGCAGGATGACTTGGATGCTCCCTTAATGGTGTCTGCACCGATTAAGATAAATGATTGCCCTGCTAGAGTTATACCTATCTGTTGGGGTCATGTTGAAATTTGTCATAATCTATCTCTTCCTTTTTCATTCACTACATTATTTTGTATTCCTGATACTGTTGTAATAACCTGGTGTTATTTAACAGGAAAGGAGAAAAGGGAAGGCTAGATATAGGCATGCCATTTATACAGCTTTGCAAAAAAGCCTGCATTCAACATTCTTCAAGTATGTTCCCTGATCGAGGTGGGAAGAGACTGGACAGAGGCAGTTTAGATGCAAGCTCAGTAAAGGTCTGAGTGACATGAGGTGGAAAGGGGCCTACCTGTCTGCCAGTCACACCTGGGAACATATTAGTAGCCAGGATGGGCGTGGCCACTGCAAGTACAGGAAACCTGAATATTTAAACTTCCAAACAAAAAAGTGAGCTCTCTCTCTGTCTTGCTTGCGCTGGGTTCCTGGCTCTCCTGTGGCAGGGGGATGTGCTCCCCTGTGCCCACATGGCACATGCTGGACTCCACACATGGAAAAATAGATTTTAATTAGCTTGGATGCTGAACTACACCCGGCTGCAACATGGAACGGAAGCTCTGGACACTGGCCCTGTTTCTTGCTCTGCTGGATTCAGAGCTGCACCTTTTCCAGGACTGTTCTTATGGTCAGGGGACTTTAGACCCCAAGAAATGTAACTCCACACCAATAAAACCCTCTTCTACATCTCATTCTCCCGCAAAATCTTAGAAAATTAATTTTCTGAAGACATCGCAAGAACCTCATTCCCACTCGCGTCTGGGAAATCTGGCCCATTCATTCCTTCCACACTCCCCTTGTACTATAATACTATTCCTCCCCCTGCTCCCTTTATAAATCAATTGTATCTTATGAGATTTTGAATTTTCCATTTTGGAGAATAAAATAAATTCTAAATAAATTGATATACTAGTAGTTAAGCCTTTTATGAGCATTTTGGCTCATATCCATGTTATTGGTCTTAGTGACATCCAGTGGCCATGACAGGTTGGTGGAAGGATTTCAGATCTTTCCAAAAGTATCTTTTCTATGTACTTTTTAATCTATTACATGGGTGGGGGGTAGGGGGACACTATATCCTTAGACCACTGATAATTTTAACAAGAATGTAATAAAATACTCCCTGGTCAACTTAAACAGAACTGCCTCATATATCAGGAGAAAAAAAAAAGATTATCATATTTAATTTTATTTTATTCCACCTTCATTAACAATTTATTATCTCTTGCCTCTTAAAAATATTTAATATACAAAAGTTATTTTTAAAGAATTTCAAAACAGGCATGGCTTGTATACTGAATAGTATTTTGGGTCTTCACACATCTTCAGGCTAGAGTACTTTTATGTGAATAAAATTACCAACTACCTTATTAACGGTATATGCTATTCTAAATAAAGTTTTTCTTTCTAGGTTCTTTTGAGGTAATAATTTAAAATATTACCTACATCCTTAGAATGTAGTGAAGAAAGTTTGTGCGAGACATGATTATTAAGGTCTGACAATGCCCCAGGTGCTGAAATCAGAGACTAAGGAATTAGAAAGCAGCTCTATTTTAAAAATAAAAGGAGTCCACAAAATCTACGGTGCAAATTTACTTGCCTCAAGGCAAGTTGTTCAGTTCTTTTGGCTTAGTTTCTGATAATAACAATGCTGATCTATATTATAGTGTTAAGCTAAGCACTAAGAATAATGATTAGCTAGTACTTTGTAGCTTAAAAGTCAATCATGCAAATTTGCACATGCATAAAATCTGAAGGGAGTAGGAAAGTAAGCCTTCTGTATTTCTAAATAATAACAAGGTAATCCATTTTAGGCCCCTTTTGTTATGCAGCACAGGAGTAGGAGCCCTGGCCTGACTGAACAAGCCATAGAGTATTCAACTCAATGCATGCTTGCAGTGAATAGGATTCAGGAATATGGTATTTATCATTTCACTGAGAAATTGATATATATACGTGAAATCTCTAAAAAGAGTTAGGTTGAGTATATAATTAAATGCTAGGCTGTAAGAGGTATAGAAGTGGAGTAGAGGAACAATGGCAATAGCTGCAGTAATAAGGAAAGGCTTTTAGGAGAAAGAAGTATCCATTTTACAAGAAGCACAGGCATTTGATCATCAAAGTAAAGTAAAAAGAAAGGGAGAAAGGAGGCAGTTTAATGTGGGGCAGTGAAAGTGAGACACAAGCACAGGGGACAGGTAAGGGAATCATCCTGACCACAGGTGCAGCTTTTGGGGGGCGAGGAACAAGGGAGAGTGCAGGACACTTGGCAAACAACCAAGGGTCAGTTGATACCTGCTTCAACCAAAGGCTCATGGACCTAATCACCAACAGAAACAAGGAGTCATTATAGATTTTTTTTAAATGCAATGACCTGATACAAGCAGCATGAAAGGAAATCTAAACAAAGATGCACTGTGTCTCTTGTTAGGTGACCATTACAGAAAACCTAACACAAGCTCATGAAAGCTTAGAGTCTAAGCCTTAGACAGTAATGTTGAAAAAGGAAGACTGAAAGATTCCAAAACACTAAGGAAGTCTGGTGATTGGCAGCCTGTGGAAGGCCCAAGTCAGCAAGGGGTCACAAAGCCATTCATGATATTGAACCTGTGAATGGTGCTGCTTGCTGAAAGAAAAGGGGAGCAAAGATAAGAAGAGGAACTCTTTGGTAGGAAGAAACAACACTTTGACATATTTGGAGGAAAAGTCCAATAAGAAACTAGACCTGTTAAGGATTGGGACTGTGAAGGAAAAGGGTTACAAATCATTAATTCCTAACTGGGCAGGGCATGGTGGGTATTCATTCCATGGGCCTATAACTGTGGTCGGCAAACTGCTGCTCGCAAGCCACACGCGGCTCTTTGGCCCCTTGAGTGTGGCTCTTCCTAAGCCTTAGGAGTACCCTAATTAAGTTAATAACAATGTACCTACCTATATAGTTTAAGTTTAAAAAATTTGGCTCTCAAAAGAAATTTCAATCGTACTGTTGATATTTGGCTCTGTTGACTAATGAGTTTGCCGACCACTGGCCTATAGCATCTTTAGTAAAAGGCTTATCACTGCCTTAAGCAAGCCCTATCATTGTTTCTGTGTATCTGTGGTTGGCAGTTATGCAGAGTCAGGATGATGAGCCAGGTACAGAAGGTCACCAGGGTAGAAATCCCTGAGTGAATAGCAAAGGACAATTGCAGGATGGGACCTTACCTCCAATGTGACCTTTCCTCCCCTAGCATATTGCTGGCCACACAGTTTGGAGCAGTGGCCTTTCCTCCCTAGAGATAATATCTAGACCTCAGTTGCATTTCAGCGTAGGGCTTAGAAAAGCAGCAAAATCAGACAAGAAACTCCATGCCCAAAGCTGACCTCAGGACCAACTGCATTGAATAATAACCCCCTGCCTTGGTGCTAACCAATCAATCAGTGGAAACCTACAACCTGAAAGGACATACCTGGAAAGCTGCTGAATACTCTATTGAGATCTTCCCTAAAATCTCCACCCTTAAAACCCCGAGGAAGAGGACCCAGCTCCCTCTCCCTCGCAGGCGCACACCCGCACCTTTCCCTCCCTCTCCCTCTCCCCATCTCACCTTTACCTTCCTCACTTCTAAGCTCCAAGGGCCTTCCTTTGCCTCTATAACTTGTCTCCTGAGCCCATTTCTTCCACAAATTACTTCTTCTACCTCTGTGGTTTTCTTAATAAATGTTCTCTTACAGGTGGAGTCTTGGCTCTGAATTATTTCCTAGCAGGAATTCAAGTACAGAGGTAGCTGAACCCAGGTCCAGTCTGACCCCACGGGTCTAACACCTGGTGCCATTCCCGCCACCCCCAACTCATCTAGGTTAACACACCTTTGGAGGCTTGACTTTGGGTGATAAATACACACTATACAGAGGATGTATTATAGAATTGTATGCCTGAAACCTATATAATTTAATTATCCAATGTCACCCCAATAAATTCATTTTTTTAAAAAATAAATGCCCTCTCTCAGACCTCTCATTCTATAGCATGACCACCCTCAAGAGAGTACATAATCTTAATCATTCTATAGTCCAACCCCCGCCCCTTGCTTTCTCCTGCCTCCAAGGAATTGATGGGGAACTCAAGAAGTAAAAAAAAAAAAATTAGCTTTACTTATATAGTTAATAGGCTTGGTAATTAGTGTTTGTAGAAAGCTATTGTTCCAGGGACTGGAATGTGTGACTGGATCTGCCCTGACTTCCGGAGACTGGCAAGCAATTCGACCTTTGTGCCCCAGGATTATAAGTGACCAAGACAGTCTCTGAGCCATTGTGCTCCAGGGAGAGAATGTACACCCTCAGGATGCAGATAAAGAATCATCCATCAGCAGATGAAGGGATGCTCGGAAAATCAACAAGTTAGCTGATTAACCTTTTTCCCTGAATTCCAAATACCTTACATTTCTCCTAAATTCCAAACCCTTTACCTACACTTTTCTTCTCCTTATGAAAGGGACAGTTTGAGATGAAATGTAAGACAGTCTTTTCAGGGCACATAACCCTCCATCTTCTCTGATCACCGACCGTCTGAATAAAGCACCAATAAAGATTCAATTCTTGTCTCTACTTATTGGTTCTGGTAGTGACAGGTAGCAGGAATTCTGACTGTTCCAGTTTCAGAATCTTCCTTATATTCCCTCGTTAATTTCAAATGCATAAAAGAAGCTTTAAAACTGTCATTTCCTGGAGCCTTTGAGATCTTGCTCCCTGCATATGTGGTCAATTTGACTCAAACTCATAAAAATTCTCTACAGGTTTGGATGTTTCTTATGTCAACACTAATGTTTCAGATTAGTAAAGAAAATAATATTTTTTTAAAAGAGTGGAAAGGTACATAGATACAACTACAGCAGAGAAATCATGGAGAATTAACACTGAGAACAGGCATTCAGTTCAGTGGAGGAGGAAGAGATGCAAGAGATGAAGTTGGCCATGACTCGGAGAAAGTGGTTTCATAGAGTGATTGTGTTCCTGTCCACATGTCCACAATTGAGGAGGAAAGATGAAGGGAGGGCATGAATTGAGTAAGACCATCCATTCAAAGAACCTGATTGATAACATGAGTGGAATGATATTAGGAAGAAAAGCAGGATGAAGTAAAAATTGTACTTTTATGGAGAAAATTGAGGCAGCTTTCAAAACAGAAGGACAAAAGTCTAAGTGTGGGGAAGGGGATCATCCGGAGAGGGCAATGATAGTTAAAGGGAAAGGCAGCAAAGAGCGGAGACACACAAGTTCCCGTAAGAGTGTACAAAGATGAGAGCCAAGAATCATGGGACATTTGTTTGAAACATCAGACAGGACTTTTGGTAGAAGGATATCTAATTTAGGTAGCTATCAAAATTTGTCCTTCTCAGTAATAGCAAGGTAATCACTTTAGGCCCCTTTTGTTATACAGTACAAGGTAGGAACCTTTAATGTGGCAAATCAAATGAAAGATGAGAGAGCTGATGGGACTGAGGCGTAATGAAATAAAACAAAGCCTGAAAAGTTTCTGTGGACAATAATCCAGGGAACCAATGAGGGGTGAATGAAGGGAGTGTGGAGCGTAGAACCTGGCCAAGTGGCTATTGTGCAGCAGGCTCCAGCAGGGCACCAGCTGCACTGAGCCACATGCTCTCCAGCAGCACTCTGCGGTCTGTGAGCAGAAGGCTCACCAAGCGATCCAAGGCTGGGATGGGGAGGGCCAGCGAGGGAGTCCAAAGTGCTAGCCAGAGGAGCACTGAATATCACCTGGAAAGGAGTCAAGTGTAGTGTAATGAGAAAAGCTTAATCTTAGCAAAAAAGGACTAGGATGAGTTTTGTTGTAAATCCCAAAGCAGAGAGCTGGTTTCTAAAGTTGTGGGGAAGGAGACACGGAAAAATGTGCAGAAAAGCTGAATTTGGCACTTCCCTGTGACTGGGAGCAGTGTTTTATGCTAGGGAGTTCCACACGTGGCCTTTGGGGCATGTGAGTCAAGGATCAAAAAATGTCATTTTGGATGAGGGAATGAACAGCGAAGAGGTAGGCCAAGAACTGGATTCAAGTAATTTTGGTAAATGGAATTTTTTTCTTAAAGCAATGGTTTTCAAAGTATGGGTTTCAGATTGGCAATACCAGCATCACCTACCTCCTGAAACAGAAACTCTGGGAATGTGTCTCAGAAATCCATGTTTTAACAAGGCCTCCATGGGATGAAGCATGCTCAAGTTTGAGAAACACTATCTTAAAGAACAGAATAAGAAAGATGAAAAGAATAGATGACAAGGGCATTATCTGTTTAAAACTGGAGTGAGTCTTCATCAATATTCTGAAATGACCATGAAAAACAGATAATAACCAAGCAATAAATACTTGTATGCCTTTTGCATTTTACAAATTTCTTGAAATGTCTTTATAATTTCTACAGCACAAAAATACCTACAGAGTGGGAAAAATAGACTCAATAATGCAAACCCTAGACTCAATAATGGGTTAATGCTCAAAATAAACAAGAAATTCCTACAATTCTATAGCAAACACACACATACACACACAACCTGATTTAAAAATGTGCAAAGGAATTGAGTAGACATTTCTCCAAAGAAGATATAATAATGACTAACAGGTATATGAAAAGATGCTCAACATCAAGGAAATGCAAATCAAAATCACAATAGTATGCCCATACTGGAATTCTAATGGTACCTGTTCTTCATTGATAATTTTAAGACAAAAATCCAAAAGGTTTATCAACTGTTCATAGAAAAGAATTCAAAAAGAATTCAAAATTGCAACAAATGCATGCAAAGAGTTGCTGCATTTTAACAATACAGAAAATAAATAGTTTGAAGGAATTGTAGGAATGTATAATTCAAATATTATAAATATGAGGTTGCTTTGTGATGTTCACGGAGCAACATTTTAGCAAATACATTCTGAAGGCTCTTGACAAGTTAGACACTTTACAATTACTTAGTAATTACTTTATGAAAAAATAGTATTTGTTGTTAGATGATTTACATAAAAACAATTTATAGTGTTGTTTGAATTTATTGAATTATTTAAGTGCCAGACTAAATATGTTCCCTAGAGAAATCTTAGTAAAATTATAATTTTATTAATAATTGGAAACAGTGATGCTTATGAGTTTCTCTACTGTACACGTAGCTATATTCCAGTGATGGCTGACCTGGAATCCCAATAAATGACAACAACTGAGACATTCAAAGGTCAGTGTGTACACAATTAGGAAGGAGGAAATATGAAAATGACTTCACATTCACCCAAGCCTATGTGTTCAATGTAAATGATTCTCAGTGTATGCACTATAAACACGCTGACAATTGAAGTCTATTAGCACATTTGTTAAAATTATATTTATCTCAAAAATATTTCAAAATTTGCTTAATTACAAAGGCACCATGTTTGTATTATCTCAATGAAGTCTGTGTTCATTGTTGAAAGAAAATTCAGATCAAATAATGCCAGGAAAATAAAAATGCCATACTTCTATCATGCATAATCACACATATTTACATCTTAATGTAAAATTTTCCAGACATTTTGCTGTCACACACACACACACACATACACACTTTTTAAGTTACTTCATCTCTCCATTTTCTTATCAATAACTTTTATCTTATCTAACATACAGTTCGTGTTTAATTTTTCCAATTGTCCCAGAAATGATTATGACAGTTATTTTATCCAAACCAGAATACTTATTTACCCTTAAGTAATATGCCTTTCTAACCCACAAATGAATTTTGTTTTGGTAAAAAATAATCTATACTAATAAAAGGGTAATATGCTAATTAGACCAGATAGACCAGACGTCTTCTGATGTCCTTCCACATGTCCTTCCAGACAAAGCCCGGTATTGTAGGCTGAGGCAGAGGCAGTTAGGGGAGATCAGGCAGGCAGGTAGAGAGGTTAGGGGCAATAAGGCCAGCAGAGGAGAGCGGTTAGGGGCGATCAGGCCAGCAGGGGAGCAGTTAGGGACATCAGGCAGGCAGGCAAAGGTGGTTAGGGATGATCAGGCAAGCAGGCAGAGGGGTTAGGGGTGATCAGGAAAGCAGGCAGAGTGGTTAGGGGCGATCAGGCAGGCAGGCAGGTGAGTGGTTAGGAGCCAGCAGTCCCAGATTGTGAGAGGGATGTCCGACTGCTGGTTTAGGCTCAATCCCACATGGGCCTAAACCGGCAGTCAGACATCCCCCAAGGAGTCCCAGATTGGAGAGGGTGCAGGCCAGGCTGAGGGACCCTCCTCCCCCCATGCACAAATTTTGTGCACCGGGCCTCTAGTAATAATGTAAATGAATTGAGAATAATGTTACACATGACATCATGAAATACAACCTTGAATTCAATCTTACTCTATGCAGTGGAGATAGTTTATGCTATCTCACCTGAGTTCTCTTTGCCCCACATTCTTTTTTAAACACTGAATTTCTAAAATCCCTTCAATTAAATTTATCAATAGCATTGAAATTTGAGGAAATTTTTAAATTGGGGAGGAGAGAGGAAAGAAGAAAACCTGTTTACCCCAAGATAAGGAATGTGCACCTAGCAGCAAAAAAATAAAATTACTGTCTGTGGAGTGTAAGGGGCACACCTATAGTTTTCTGGGAAATCTTCCCATTTAGCTCATTTATTTGATTTACTTGAATAGAGAATGTTAATCACTTGTATTATTCCCTTGAGCTTTGGTGAAATTTTTTTATTTTCAGTATTTTTATTAAAGATTAAATACATACAAAGTAATCTACACTAATAAAAGAGAAACATGCAAATTGGTGTCACTCCGCTACCCTTCCCATTGTCTAATCAGGGCGATATGCAAATTAAATGCCAGCCAAGATGGCGGCCGGCAGCCAGGCAGCTTGAAGCAAACATGAGGCTTGCTTGCTTCAGTGACAGAGGACTCCAACGTTCCCCGCCTGCCGCTGCTGGCCTCTGAACTTGCAGTTTGAAACATTGTTACAAATATAGAAGCTAAACAAAACCCCAGAAACCTGCTTTCAGCCAGCCAGGATCTCAGAGCTGGAGTTGAAACAGTGTTTCGATTACAGAACCCAAACAAACCAGATGCCTGCTTTCAGCAGCCAAGGCTCAGAGCTGGAGCCAAGCTCAGCGCTAAAGCTGGCCCAGAATAAAAAAAAAAAAATAGAAAAATAGGAGCAGTTGGGAGCTTCAGTCACCCGCCAGCCTGAAAACAGCCCTCAGCCCCTCACCCAGACTGGCCAGGCACCACAGTGGTGACCCCCACCCTGAAGGGGGTGTGACCAGCTGCAAACAGCCATCATCCCCTCATCCAGGCTGGCCA
>NW_005871112.1:3102835-3143982 GCF_000147115.1 Myotis lucifugus | reverse complement strand
TTGCCCCCCCACAGGCCCTGCTCTGTGTGTGACGGGGTAGAGCCATAACCTTCCCCATCGGCCCTGCCCTGAGTGTGACAGGGTGTGGTGCCCCAACCCCCCTGATCCGCCCTGCTCTGTCTGTGACAGGGGGCGGTGCCCCAACTCCCCTATCGGCCCTACTCTGTGAGTGACAGGGGGGAGCTCCCCAACCCCTTGATGGGCCCTGCTCTGTGCGTGACAGGGGTGAGCTCCCCAACCCCCTGATCGACCCTGCTCTGTGCGTGACAGGGTACGAAGCCCCAACCCCCCTGATGGGCCCTGCTCTGTGAGTGACAGGGGGTGGCGCCGCAACCTCCCCATCGACCCTGCCTTGAGTGTGACAGGGGGTGGTGCCCCAACCCCCCAATCGGCCCTACCCTGAGCGTGACTGAGGGTGGCATCGCAACCTCCTGATACACCCTGCTCTGTGCATGACAGGGGGCAGCACCCCAACTCCCCAATCGGCCCTGCTCTGAGCCTAACCAGGGGCTGCACCTAGGGATTGGGCCTGCCCTCTGCCACCCGGGAGCAGGCCTAAGCCAGCAGGTCGTTATCTCCCGAGGGGTCCCAGACTGCGAGAGGGCACAGGCCAGGCTGAGGCACCCCCCCCCCTCTCCCCCCCAGTGCACAAATTTTTGTGCACCAGGCCTCTAGTATTTATAATATATGTGTAAGAAATAGTGAACAATTATTTTATGTATTCATTTATTTACTTTCATTGAATACATTGGGTAACATATGTTAATAATATTATTCTATACCATTCTATAATACATCATCTGTATACTGTATTGTGTGTGTACTACCCAAAGTCAAGTCTCCTTCTGTCACCCTTTATCCTGCCTTTACCCTCTCCTACCTCCCACTGTCCCCCTTTCTCTCTGGTAATCATCATACTGTTGTCTGTTTCTATGAGGGTGTGCTTATTTTCCTTTGATTAGTCTCTTCACCCCCTCCTTTCTGACAGCTGTCAATCTGTTCTCTGTATCTATGAGTCTATTTCTAATTTATTTTGTTCAATAGATTTAACTTAAGAAACATTTAGATATATTTGAAACCACCCATCTGAGCCTCTCCAGATGGCATCTTCCACTTCTCTCTGTATCAGATGCCAACTTTTGACACTGACAATTTTAATTTTCTGTAGCTTTGTGAATGCCGAATATTATATTATATTGTCAGAGAGGTTACCCATGATATGTTATGTTTATTAGCCGATCCTATTTTCTTTTTGTTAAATCCCTGTTCAATACTTTTGCCCCATTTAGTGGCATAGGGAATACAAGAGAATTTTTTTTATTGATTCAAGTATTTTTGTGCTCTCAATACTGGTATTTTTTGAATATTTGTCACAAATACTCTGTGCCATTCCATGGCTTATCATTTCACTATCATTATGGTATATTCTGATAATCAGAAGTTCTTCATTTTAAATTCATTAATTTTTTCCTTTGTGTTTTGCACTTCTGTCTTTAATTAATTCATGCCTACCCAAAAGGAAGAAAATACTGTCTTTTGTTACCTTCTAAAATGTTACAATTGTATTTTTATATTTAACCTAACTTGTTTTGGCTTGGTTTGTTTTATTGCTTATTTGTTTGTTCATTTGTTTTGGTGTATAGTGTGAGTTAGCAATCTAGTTTATTATTTATTTAATTATCAAAAACTCAACCTTTTTCTCACTCAGTTTTCAATGGGCCTTCTGACAGAATCTATATTTCTTTGGTCTTCCTTGAAGATCGCTAACTCTTACTTTAATTAACTTGTCTATTGCTTTAAATGTAGTATATACTGTTTAAATATTAAAGCATTTTAATAAATCTTCATATTTGGTACAGTAAATTCCAATGTACTCTTCTTTTACTATTTGTTATTACATAAAAGTAATTTGGGATCAATGTGTCCATTTCCACATAGGCACACAAACACACACATATAATAACTGAAATTTTATATGAAATTTTATATAAAATTTTATTGAATCAACAGACTAATTTGGGGAGAATTAACATGTTTACAATATTTAGCCTTTGATCTATGTGCTTGGGAAATATCCTTATTTTTTCTTCAATATTTTAAATAAAATCACAGTATATCTTTGGCTATATTTATTACTAAATACTGCACATTATTATAGCTATTGTAATGTTTTTACCTTTTCAAATTATTTATAATTATCTATCTATATATATATATATATATATAAAAGGTTAACATGCTAAGGGTCCAACCGTTCAACTGTTCGACCAGTAGCTATGATGTGTACTGACCACCAGGGGGCAGACGTGCAACCCATAGGCATGGAAACCTGGAACAGACTGATGAATCTCAGAGGGAATCCGGGAGGGAGAACAGGAAGAAATTAACCGAAGATCTTATATGCATACTAGAGGCCCGGTGCACAGATCCGTGCACTGGTGAGGTCCTTCAGCCTGGCCTATGAGGATCAGGTCGAATCTGTGCACCAGGCCTGTGACATCGCCTGAGGGGTCCTGGATTGCGAGAGGGCACAGACCAGGCTGAGGCACCTCACCAGTGCACGAATCTGTGCACCAGGCCACTAGTATTTTATAAATGTATAGAAATAAAATGTCTTTTTATATATTAATAGTTGAATAACACAACATTAAGATCTCTTGTAAAATTCTAATAGTTTTTTAGATTCTTTTTAAAAATATATTTTATTGAGTTTTAGAGAGAAAGGAATAGAGGGATGGAGATAGAAACATGAAAGAGAGAGAAACGTCATCGTTTAGCTGCCTCCCGCATGTCCCTACTGGGAATTGGGCCCACGATCCTGGCATGTGCCCTGGCCAATGACCACTTGGTTCTTGGGTGAATGCTCAACCACTGAGCCACACTGGCCAGGCAGTTAAGATTATTTTTATTTTCTACTAGAGGCCCAGTGCATGAAATTTGTGCACAGGTAGGGTTCCTAGACCTGGCTGGCAATCAGGGCCAATTGGGGCCTTCCAGCTGCCGGCCGGGGCCTCCCTTCCCCAGCTGCTGGCTGCCAGCAAGGGCCTTCCTTCGTTTCACGCCACCCCCTAGTGGCCAGCACACATCATAGTGAGCAATCAAACTCCCGGTCTCCTGGTAGAACTCCCCAGGGGACAATTTGCATATTAGGCTTTTATATATATAGAAAATGAAGACAATCAGATAATTGGTGAATGAAAATTTTGGTTTATCTTTTTCCATCCTCACACTCCTACATCCTGTTTTCTTGGAACATTGCCCTGCCTTGAGCCTCAAGGTAAAAATGGAAAAAAAATTCTTATAGTGTCCACCTTAGACCACATTATTACTCACTGAAGAAATGCTTTTACTGCTTCATTATAAAATATATTTGTTATAGAATTTTGCAATTATTTTGTCATTTCCTAAGAATTATTTTCATGAATGGGTATTGAGCTCTATTAAATGCTTTCTTACATTTAATAATATTTATTCTATGGATTTTATTTTAATGTAAATTATATTAATAATTTGCAATGGAAAACCATCCTTTTGAGACAGGCCAGTAAGCCAGGACAAGGGGAATAGGAAAACCGAGACAGATAGCTGAACAAACTGCCAGAGCAATTTACACGCAGATATAGAAGGTTACCTCCATAGAGATAACATCTAGGCCTCAGTTGAATTTCATCTCCAGACCCAGAAAAGCAGTAAAACCAGGGCCAGCTGTAATGACTAATGGCCCCCACCTTGACACTGACCAATTAGAGGAGACCACAACCCTGAAGGAACACACCTAGAAAACTGATGAATACTCAGCTGAAACCCTCCCCTAAGATTTTTGCCAGACCCAGTGCATGCTCTCCTTCCCAGGAGCATGTCCTTGCCCCCTCGCTTCTTCCCCCACCGGTGTGCATCTCCTAAACTCTAAGGGACCCCAGGAGGCTTATAACCAGGGCAGTAATGGGCAGCAGCAGTTCTTCTCAGACAAACCCCATGAAACTATTCCCAAGACTCCCTTTTCTCTGAATTCTTAGTGAGCCAAAGCAGGCCAGCCTAGGCTCATTTCCCCAGCCCTTTCTTATTGCACTGACCCCAGCTTTAATAAATGTCCTCTAAAATTCACCTGGACTTGTGTTGTGAAATGTCTCCGCCATGAAGTCAAGAACCCACACACTACCTGCTGGCCCTAGGCCGACCCATTCAGGGCCAGGTTCCCTTTCCAGTAACACTTTCATTAGACAATAAACACACCTGATAAAATACCTCTGATTATACTTTTCTGGATTTGGTTGGTTTATATTTTGTTTGGGGTTTTACACCTATATTGAGTGAGACTGACCTGCATATTTCATTTCTCTCATACTATGTGCCTTCTTTTGAGATGAAATATATGCATTAGTCAATATGTTTTTCTGGAATATTATATGCAAACTTGAAAATATTTTAAAGAAGTGTTACCTATATAAAACCTGGGTCTGATATTTTCTGAGGAGAGAAAAATTTTAACTACTAGTTATATTTTATTTATTTTTATATTATTTACATTTTTTTTCTTAATTCATTTTTGCTTTCAGTTTTGTAGATGTTCACTTTGTTTGAGCTTTCCAATATTTGGTGAAATTTCTCCATAATTATATCTTTCAAACTCTTCAGCCTCTCTAGTTGTACCCTTCTTCCTAAAATTATTTGTACTTTCTCTTAATTTTCTTTATCTTTTTGAAAGTTTGCTAATCTTACTAATTTGTCCAATGAGCCAGTTTGGCTTTGTGATTTCCTATGTCATGTGTATATTTCCTTTTTCACTGTTTACTTACTTTTATTATTTCTTTTCTTCTACTTTTTTTAGTAGCTTTCTCCTCTTCTTCTAATGTCTTTCACTAAACATCTATTCATAGTTTTCAGCACTTCTTTTTTAATAAAGCGATTAAGGCTATCATTTTTCCCTATAAAATGTTAAGCTGTATCCTATAAATTTTTATATGAAGTACTGGCAGCTTTTGCATTGCTGAATTTTAGTTTCCATTTTAATTTCTTCATCCCATGAGTAATGTAGAAGTCATATTAAAATTTAAACATATGTGGAGTTTCCATATATACTTCAAAGACATAATCTTTGAATTTTGTTGTTATCTGGAGGAAGAACCTTCTAATCAGAGGACATTGTAGTAAAAGACCCTGAGTAATAAAGTCCCTGATGTATTCAAGGAACTATAAGACATTCACAGTAGCTGGAGGAAAGTCAACAGAAGAGTAGAAAAATGTAGCCAAAGGGTACACAGGGCCAGATCCTGGCAGACCTAGATCATATTAAGGATTTAGCATTCACTCTGTGTGAGATAAGAAGTATTGGAATGATTTTAAGATAATCTACATTTTAACGGGATCACTGTCTGCAGGGGAAAGTGCAGAAGCAGAGGGACCAATCAGGAGTATATTACAATAATTTAGATAAAAGATGCTGGAAACTTTGATCAGGTATCTTGGTGGAGATAGTGTAAAGGTCAAAGTCTAAATATATTTTGTAGGCAAAACTGGCAAGATTTTCTGCAATACTGGATATGAGTGTAATAAAAAGAGAAGAGTCAAGGTTGATAGCAAGGTCTTTAGCTCAAGATACTGGAAGAATGTAATTGTAATCAGCTTAAATGGAGAAGACTACAGTGGGAACAGCCACGTCTTCTCAGGTGATAACTTTGAAATGCTTTAGATATCAAGTAGAAATGTGAAGACAATTACATATGCATTTTTGGAACCTCAGGCCTGGGAGTCATCAACATTTATGTGATATATAGAAATGTGACTGAAGTAGATCTCTTAGGTAGTAAATTTAAGTAAAAAAGAGATGTCCAAACTATTGAGACACTCCAGTAGTAAAAGAAAGAGGAGATGAAGAGGAACCAGCAAACAACAAGAGACCAAATGGCCATACAGGTAAGAGGAAAACTAGGCAAGTGCGATGTAGGAAGCCAAGTGAAGGAAGTGTTTCAAAATGTGCGTAGTGATCGTTTATGACAAGGGCTACGTGCAAATCAAGATGTGGAATGAGCCCTGCCCAGTGTGACTCAGTTGGTTGAGTGTTGTCTCGTGCATCAAAAGGTTGCCAGTTAGATTCCTGGTCAGGGCACATGCTCAGGTTGTGACTCCATACCAAGTAGGGCGTGTGCTGGAGGCAGTCTCACATTGATGTTTCTCTCTCTCCCTCTCCCTCTCCCTTCCTCTTTCTCTAAAATTCAAAAAAAAAAAAAAAAGAGTGAGAAATGAGCACTGCCAATGGAAGAGCATTGCTGATCTTGATAAAGTGCAGCTGTAGTTCAATGGTACCGGAGGAAACCTGATTGCAAAATTCAAAAGGGAATGAGAGGAGAGCACAAGCATGAATAATTTTTTTAGAGAGTCCTTTGATTTTATTTATTTATTTAGCCTTTTAGATTTATGTATTATTTTATTTTAAACATTTTTAATGTTGACATTATTGCAGGAGTCTCCCTCCTCCTTTGCCCACCTCCACCCTTCCCCGCCTTCCCCTTCCTTGGCCTTTACCAAAGTAATGTCCATGTTCATGGGTTATGCATATATGTTCTTTAGCTATTTCCCTCACCTTCTCTATACAGTCACTTCCCACCCCCATCCCCTTGGGCACTGGCCAGTCTATTCCATGCATCAAAGGAGATAAAAATGATATACTAGTAAGAGCTACAGGGAGATATGGAATCAAGAGAAGATCATTTTGTGTTGATAATAAAATAAAATCATATGTGCATGCTGATTAGATTAATCAACAAATAAAGGAATGATGATGATGAAGGAGAGAGATGAGAGAATTGCTGGAATATTATCCTTGAGAAGTGAGGAAGAGTAGGATAGAGGGAACAATATGGAAGTTGACCTCAGTGAAGAACTTGGAGTGTTTATTTACAATAACCAGGAGACAATGTTGTCCCCATCAACTCAGCCATAGATGCCTGGGTAGATGCAGTTGGAGTTCTTAAAAAACTTTTTTCTGATATGCCTTCGTTTTTTCAATGAAGAAAGAAAATGAGTTATCAGCTGATAATGAGGTTAGGAAGTCATGTTGCAAGTGTGAAGTGAAGTGAGAAAATAAAGGAATGTGATAAAGAAATTGACCAGGAAAATCAATTGAGATCAGTAGGCAGCAGGAAGTAATATCAGTAAGCACATTTTATTTTGTTTTGTTGTTTGTTTGTTTTTGTTTCTCCAGTTACAGTCTGGACCCAAAGTATGCAGAGTTGGATTTAATCAATGCTTTGGTTTTACCAAATGAGTGTGATAAAGAGTGTGTTTTTAAAGGCTGTGATTAGTGATAGAATTTTTAAATTATAAATTTATTTATAATCAAGTTTAAAGAAGGGTTTTTGACATTATATATTTTCTCCATTAACTAAAACTAACATCATGACAAATAAGGCAATTATTCCCCAAACTACTTTGAACCACAATATTGAAGCATAGTGCTTAAAAATAAGTAACTTACAGTACAAATGAACATTTCCATTTGATATATCAAAAATAGTTTATATAGCAATAGTAACAAATAATACAGTCCCTTTGAAACAAAGCATAAATTTTATGACACTATCACAAAGAGATGATTATGGACGAATTTCTGTCTCAACCAATATGAAGCTACAAATTGATTTGTTTTGTATCTCAGAAATAAAATGTACTTCTCTTAGCATAGAAATCAAGAAGATGAAATTCTTTTATCAGCCTGCAAAGACACATTTTACAGTGATGAATACTAGAGACAATAAATATATTTCAAGTAAGATTTTATGGATAAGATAGAGTATATACAAAATATGTATTACTTTACTCTTCATTTTAAAATATGTTTTTGTCAAATACATCTTAAAAACATCCCTAGCATCCTCTCTGCCTCTCCTGCCTCCTGAACCTTGCTCTGTCTCCTCACACCAGGTGTTCTCGTGACTTCCCAACTACCACCAAAATCACAAGCTTGACCACAGTGCAGGCAAACCGGGCTCTCCAAACCTTCTCTCACCCAAGACAGACACTATCTGGCTTCCCAAGTGGCTGTCAAAGGGGGCAAATGATGCAATCTAGAAGTGTGGGGAAATTGACACCTCGTGGTACCACATTTGACCAATGGGGACAAAAGACAAAAACAACTCCTTCTCCTTCTTCCCTTCCATGTGCTATTCCAGGGCACAGTTTCTCTGTCTAAAAATATCCTGTAAGGCACAGCAGGTGCACCTCCCAAGTAGGCAGCTATATGTTTTCCACTAAGTACATCATGAAACCAGGCTAGCAAGATACTACGTCGCCTTGCACTGGACCTACCTAGCTTTCCCTGCCTCACTCCCCTTTGCTCTTGCTCTCATTTCCTAGAATTGCACCTCACAAATAAAGCATCAGCACTTGATCCTTGAAATTAGATTCAATTTTTAAGAGAACATAGGCTAAAAATGTGGAGGAACAGAGTACGATTGAAATTTTACAGAGCAAACATTCAGGTACTCACCATCAAAGTTAAAAATTAAAGCATTCTTTAGAAACATCTCCTTCTGCCCTTCACAAAATATATAGAAATAATCATTTTAAACTAACATAAATTGAAGTATGAGCCCATGCCCATTGCAATGACAGAAAGTAAATTCTCTGTCATTCTTTTTTTTCTTAATATATTTTATTGACTTTTTTTACAGAGAGGAAAGGAGAGTTAGAAACATCGATGAGAGAACATCGATCAGCTGCCTCCTGCACACCCCCTACTGGGGATGTGCCCTTGACTGGAATCGAACCCGGGACCTTTCAGTCCACAGGCCGACACTCTATCCACTGAGCCAAACCGGTCAGGGCAAGTCTCTGTCATTCTTGGGGCTCAAATTCTCTAGTAATTTGAAAAAATTAAAAAAGGAAGGAAGGGAGGGAAGGAGGGAAGGAGGGAAGGAGGGAAGGAGGGAGGGAGGGAGGGAGGGAGGGAGAGAGAGAGAGAGAGAGAGAGAGAGGAAGGAAGGAAGGAAGGAAGGAAGGAAGGAAGGAAGGAAGGAAGGAAGAAAGAAAGAAAGAAAGAAAGAAAGAAAGAAAGAAAGAAAGAAAGAAAGAAAGAAAGAAAGAAAGAAAGAAAGAAAGAAAGGAAGGAAGGAAGGAAGGAAGAAGAAAATGGTGCAAAAAGTAAATCTTTGTAATCATAGGACCCACTAACTTTTGACACTTTGTAGACATCAGGATTCTCTCCCTATTCTCTACTTTCTTTACAAACATACTGTCTCCATCTGAAATGCCTAGCAAAGTTGCTTAAATAGCTGAGAGATTTATGGAACAAAGTCAGAAATTTGAGTGTTTTCAGGCCATGTCTGCTTAAGTCCATTTATGTCCACTTATTACAAACCCCCTGAAAAATAAGACAGTACACAATTACTTTTAAAACTTAAACTGCAAAGCAGTACCAAAGCTCTTGTAAATTTTTAATTTCTTTTTTTTTATTTTTTTAAATATATTTTATTGATTTTTTACAGAGAGGAAGGGAGAGAGATAGAGAGTTAGAAACATCGATGAGAGAGAAACATCGATCAGCTGCCTCCTGCACATCTCTCACTGGGGATGTGCCTGAAACCCAGGTACATGCCCTTGACTGGAATCGAACCTGGGACCCTTCAGTCCACAGGCCGACGCTCTATCCACTGAGCCAAACCGGTTTCGGCAATTTTTAATTTCTGATGATATTTGTAAGACTAGGAGGAGAAAATAAAGGTGTCAGGTGTTCATATAAATACTCAACACTGTTTATAATAAACAATTTTAATACAAGGTGAAAGGAGTAAATTAACTGACCTGTTCTACTTGGTAACATTCAGCCTTATTTTAACTTTGTATAAATTCAGTTTCTCATTTGATTTAAACAGTGCCAATTTATTTTAAACTTTTTATTCTGTATTATAATATGCATACAAAAATGACATAAGTTTTGATTAATTATTGTAAAGTAAACCCCTGTGTAAAGAAGTAAACAAATAGAACATCCTTTTCTGACTTTTCTATATGCTTGTAAGGAGGCATCCCTAATCACAATAGTTTATTTAACTTATTTTTGAACTTTATATAAGTAAAACCAGATATTATGTTGCTGTTTTTTGTATCTGAATTCTTTAAAAAATGCTGGTGGGAATGCAGCCTGGTACAGCCTCTGTGGAAAACAGTAGGGAGTTTCCTCAAAAAATTAAAAATGAAACTCCCATTTGACCCAGTGATCCCACTTCTAAGAATATATCCTAAGAAATTAGAAACACCAATCAGAAAGAATATATGCACCCCTATGTTCATAGCAGCACAATTTACAATAGGTAAGATTTGGAAACAGCCTAATTACCCATCAGCAGATGAGTGGATAATAAAGCTGTGGTACATTTACACAACGGAATACTATTCAGCTGTAAAAAAGAAAGAACGCTTATCATTTACAACAACATGGGTGGACCTGAAGAGTACTATGCTAAACAAAATAAGCCAATCAGAGAAAGATAAGTATCATATGATCTCACTCATATGTGGAATCTAAGTAACAAAATAAAATGATGAACAAAATAGATCCAGAGAAATAGAAGCATGAAACAGACTGTTGAACCTCAGAGGGAAAGCAGGGGAGGTTGGGTGGGTGGGAAGAGATCAACCAAAGAACTTGTATGCATATAAGGATAACCTGTAGACACAGACAATATAGTGGTGAAGGCCTGAGGTGGGGTGTGGGGGTGGGCTAGAAGAAGAGGTCAATGGGGTAGGGGGAACATTTGTAATAATTTCAACAATAAAGACTTAAAAAATGTTTTTTGAAAATGCATTTATATTATACACCTATTTTATCCCATGTTTTTATCTATTAAGTTATTTGCTTTCCTGAATAGTATTTCATTATAATTATAAACCACAATTCATTTGCCTACTCCATGATAGATATTTATATTAGTTCCAGATTAGGGCTATCCTATCTAATAAAAGAGAAAAATGGTAATTAGCGTACAACCGCTACCCTTCCCATTGGCTAATCAGGGTGATATGCAAATTAACTGCCAGTCAAGATGGCGGTTAACCGCCAACAAAGATGGCGGCTAATTTGCATACTGCAGGCAGGATGGGACAGCGCTATTCTGACTGCTCCCCCACCATCCGGGCCTACTATCTGTGACCCTGATGGCGGGCGACCCCTGGGCAACCCAACCCAGGGCTGGCAGGCGTGACCCCAGCGATCTGCCACTGGCCAGGCTCCCAACCGGCTCTCCCTAGGGAGATCCCCTGGCACTGGCGGGGACTGCTGCCCGTCAGCCAGCAGTCATGCCCCCAACAGGCCCTCCTGCCAGGGATGAGCAACCGGAGATCCCACAGAAGGAAAGGGTGGCCTGCAGCCAGCCCCTGTGTGCACCTGCCCATGGGATCACCCCAGAGATCATGGATCAGGAAAGGGCAGCCTCTAGCCAGCCCCTGTGTGCGCCTGCCCATGGGATCATAGTGGCGATCACGGAGCAAGAAAGGGCGGCCTGCAGCCAGCCCCTGGGTTGCTGCAGGGATCACAGAGCAGGAAAGGGGGGCCTGCAGCCAGCCCCTGTGTGCGCCTGCCCTTGGGATCGCCCCAGAGATCATGGATCAGGAAAGGGTGGCCTGCAGCCAGCCCCTGTGTGCGCCTGCCCATGGGATCACCCCAGAGATCATGGATCAGGAAAGGGCAGCCTCTAGCCATCCCCTGGGTCGCTGCAGGGATCACAGAGCAAGAAAGGGCAGCCTGCAGCCAGCCCCCCTGTGCGCCTGTCCCTGGGTAGCCTTGGGGATCCCACAGCAGGAAAGAGCACCCCACCCTGGCCACAGCTCAAGGGAGAGTAGAACATGCAGTGGAGGCCAGGAGCCTGAGAGATCAACAGAGAGGGGCGCCTGTTCGAAGCCTTCAGGGTGTGGCTGGGGGTAGGCCCCCAGCAGACACACACACACAGCGCCTACTCTGAGCTTCCAATGTGGTTGGGAGCAGACCACCAGTGGACACACACACACACACACACACACACACACACACACACGGGAATGGCTGCACCGAGCCTCTGCTGCCAGACTGTGGCCATCAGTAGGACATCCACTGAGGGAACCCCATCCCCCAGTGCACGAATTTCGTGCACCGGGCCTCTAGTCCTATATAATAAAAGCCTAATATGCAAATTTTTCCCTCAACCAGGAGTTTGACCAGGACTTCAACCAGGGGGTGGGGCCGGCAGTGGCAGGTGGCCGAGGAAAGGGAGGCACCCCCGGCCTGTAGCTGCTAGGGACCCTACCCGTGCATTAATTTTATAAATAACTAGAGGCCTGTTGCACGAAGAGATTCATGCAATAGGCCTTCCTTCCCCTGGCTGCCGGCACCGGTTTTCCTCTAGCACTCAGGACCCAGGCCTTCACGCCAGCCACAGAGGAGAAGCCAAGCCTGCTCAGTCTTCAGTCATCTTCAGGCTTCACTCAGGCGGAGCCTTCAGTCTTCACTCCGTGCTTGCATATGCAAATTGACTGTCATCTTTGTTGGGTTAATTTGCATACTCATCCTGATTGACTGGTGGATATAGCAGAGTGACACCAATTTGCATGTTTCTCTTTTATTGGTGTAGATGTTATTGTGAAAACTCATGTATGTGTCTTTTAAGGCAAATGTACATACACTTCTGTGGGAAAACTTCCTATATGTTGAATTTATGGGTAATAAGGTATGTACATCTTCAACTTAATAAGTCATACTGGTTTTCAAAGTGGCTGCACCAATTTTTACACTCCCACCAAAGCTGTATGAAAGTTCCTGCTGTTCTGTATCTTTGCTAACACTTGACATTTTCAGGCTTTTAAAACTTTAGCCATTCTGGTGGTGTCTAATAGAATTTCACCGTGGTTTAATTTTACATTTCCCAATAAAAGCAATTCTATGTACTCTGTTGTATAATTAATGCATATGTGGATATTCTCTTTTATAAATTGCCTATTCTAAATTGTTGCCCATTTTTTTACTAATTACACATTTTTTCTTTTTAATTTTTATAAACTAGTAGCCCGTTGCACGAAGATTCGCGCAATAGGCCTTCCTTCCCCTGGCTGCCGGCACCGGTTTTCCTCCGGCACCCTGGACCCAGGCCTTTGGTCTGGCCGCAGCAGCGAGACTTGGCTTCTCCGCTTCGGCTGCTACCAGCCCCTCCTTTTTTTTCTTCCAGCTCTTTGAGCAGAGCTCAGGCCCCCAGCCCCTCCTTGAGCGGAGTCCAGGGCCAGAATGAAGCTTGGCTTCCTCCATCGCCGGGAGCAACACAAGCCTCCTGCTCGCTCCAGCTCCATGGCCGCCGCCATCTTCAGTCATCTTCAGTCTTCGCTCCGTGCCCGCGTATGCAAATTAACCGCCATCTTTGTTGGATTAATTTGCATAGTCGCTCTGATTGGCTGGTGGGTGTAGCGGTGTGGCAGAGTGACAGAGTGATGGTTAATTTGCATGTTTCTCTTTTATTAGTGTAGATTACATATGAATTCTAGGCCATTTATATGGACTGCAAAATCTTCTATTATTTGGCTTGAAGGACTTTCTTAAAAGATTATTTTAAGGAATGGAAGTTTTACCTTTAATTCAGTCAAAGTTATTCATTTTTAGAGCACTTTCTCTTCTACTTAACAGTATTTCCCTAATCTTCTAGTACAATATTGAAGAGAAGTGATACTAGGAAACATTTTTGCCTTGTTTCACTCACAAAGGGAAAGCTAACAACATTATCATTAAGTATGGTGTTGGTTTTAGGGATTTGGATTTATTTGTTTGGATACCCTTTAATATATTAATGAAGTCTTCTTCTATCTTAATGTTATAAAAACTTTTCATAAATAAATTTTAATTTTATCAAAAGCTTTTCTACAACTATTTCAGCAGCTATTATGTTTTTCTCCATAATTTTGTTAATAGGCTATATAGTGTACCGAATGTTCAGTATTGAACAAACTTTTAGTGTGTTTTTTTTTTGGTGTTTTTTTTTTTTTGGTTAATCCTCACCCCAGGATATCTTTTTCATTGATTTTTAGAGAGAGTGGAAGGGGGGGGGAGAGAGAGAGAGAGAGAAACATCGATGTGAGAGAGACACATCGATTAGTTGCCTCTTTGCACATGCCCCAACCTGGACCAGGATCTGGCCTGCAACCCAGGGACATGCCCTTGACCAGGAATCAAACACAGACCCCTTTAGTCCAAGGGCCAACACTCTAACCACTGAGTCAAACAGGCCAGGGCTGAACAAACTTTTTATTCCCAAAAATAAAGCCAACTTTTCTCATGATATAGAATCATATGTTACTGCTTTCAGTTTGTTAATATTTTAGTTAGAATTATTGCATCAGTGTTCATGAGTCAAATGATTGTAATAGGCATGAGTCAGTAATGTTCCTGTCAGATTTTGTTCTCTAAGTTATAGTGACCTTATCAAACGAGCTAGGAGTGTTTGATTGTTTTCAAGTCCCTGGAAGAATTTGTATAACTTTGGAGTTATTTTTCTTTAAATATCAAGAGCTGCATCATCTCTGAAAAATCTGTTCCTAAGATTCTGGTTACCTCATCCTCTCTAAAATCCAAACTCTGTCCCCTCAATTCAACAAGATGGGTAGAATTGGCTTTGGATCCCCTCCCCAATGGAGGGATAAATCTATTCCTTGTTATTCCATCATGACCAGTAGCAGAAGTCAAAATATACAATAATTATATGAAGATTATTATGTGTATCAATTATCAAAAAAATTATCAATATTATTTTTGGAAATGAGCTTTCTCTCTTTTTGCTCTAAAAAGAAATATATATATTTCAGGGTCTCAAATTCTCTAGTGCAGAAATGAGCAATTTAATTTCCTAACATTTCTGATATTTTGATAGTCTTTTATTTTGTGTAATCCTCTTGTCTTTTTATCCTTTCTTAAGGCAGTTAGTGTTTTTAATGAACTTTTTAAACCAGAGAGAATATAGAAATTTTTTAGAGATTATAATTTAGGATACTTTGACCATCTTTTTCTAGACTTTGATTTAGTTATATTTTTCTAGAATTAAGTTAGACTATTGCATTCATTTAAAATTTATTTTTAAAATACTTCTTAGTGATTCTAAGAAAATAAATGTTTCTAAAAACAATATTCAGACTGGACTAAAAAAATATTTTAATTTATTTATTTGTTATATTTATTCTTCTACATATTTTCTGAACTTTCTAAGTTGATTAGATTCATCCACAAAATTATTTTACTTAATATTTTATATATTTAGGAAGAATCAGTTCTTAGAATTATTCATCATTTAACATATCTTTTTACTTTTAATTTTTTCTATTTCCCTTACTTTTTAAATTTTTCTCCTAATTATTCATTTTAATGCTTAGTTTATTTATTTTCATTCTTTCCACTTACATATTGAAAATAGGTATAATGTTTACTTATACATTGAAAATAGGTAAAATATACAAAAGAATAATTTTGAATTTATATATTATGTTGAATGATTTGAACATATAATTTTAAGTTATAAAGCTCTTAAAACGAGAAACACTTCCAATTGTAGTGTAGTTTCTAATTTTAGTTCAACAAATCAAGAAATAAAATGACAGAAAAACAAAAAACAATGCAATGATCTTTTATTGTATAACTACTCATTAATTATCACTGCTTAATAGAGAAATTAATCAAAAATGGCATATGGGCAATAACAGTTGATAAGGAATTACTACTCAAAACTATATTGATGTAGAAACAGAAAAGTAAGATATAATACAAATCAATATATTAAATGTCATTATGAGAATGTTTTATGATATTCCATGCAACGTTTCTGAAAAACAGGGTAGGGCAAAACTAGGTTTACAGTTGTGAGTACATGAAACACAGTTTATTCCTATTTTAGTATTTATTAATTATTGCATTATTTTTATATGAACAACTGTAAACCTACTTTTGCTTCACTTTGTATTTAATTCTAAGAAAAGATCTAAGTGAATAGAAAGTATTCCTATATTAGGAATATATTACCATAAAAATAAATTAATAAATACTAAGGCAATATGAAAGTTAGCTTTTAAATTTAGTGTAACATCTTGAAATTATATTAGCTTTATTTTTATTTTGTTCTTATTAATTTTTTCACACTCAGAAAAGATGCTTTTCACTGTTAAATGTTTGTCTTTTTATTAATTCTAGAGAAAAATATAATTACAAGTATCTCAATCTAGGGAAAAATCATGTAGCTAATATTTTTGTACGTTTTTAAGATGTGAAAATACATACAAAAAAAGTTAAGTTTTCTTTGAACTAAATTACTAATTTTATTTGTTTCCCACGTATTCTATACTTTTCATTTCATGTCATATACAGACAATCTATAATAATAAAAGCGTAATATGCTAATTAGACCAGACATCCTTCTGGACGAAGCCAGGGCTGTGAGGGAAGCCTGGGTTCCAGGTGCCTGCCAGCAGCCAGAAGGAAGCCCGGGTCCTGGGTGCCGAAGGAAAGCTGGTGCCGGCAGCCAGGGGAAGGAAGGCCTACTCTTGCACGAATTTTGTGCATTGGGCCTCTAGTAATAATATATGTATGTATAGAACACTGAGGTAGATGAAAGCAACTGCTTTAGCTAGAGGGACCAAGGAGCTCTTGCAACCCTGAAATTCCACTCATCAAGTTGAAGGTTGAAGGAGTCCTCCCCAAGCACACTGGTAACCCATTTTAGGTGCACTGTATTATCACTGGGTAGCAAGCTCTGATTTAGGGAACTAAGGACTAAGTGGTTAGAGAATCACTCTAAAGGCAAAAGTAGCTTTACAGAAAGTTGAATGAGTTGAAACGAAGACAGAATAATTTAAAGCATACTGTTCATGTACCTTCCCAGAGGAGAGAAACTGAGAAAATTAAATTCACAAAATGTTATTGTATCATCAGCAATTAGCATTTATTGAACAACAAACTGTTGAGAGAATAAGGACATATGATTTTATTCTAGAAATAGCATACTTCCTAAAGATGCTTTTAATTTGTCTAGCTCATATAACATATGAGTATAAAGTATAAAGTCCAATAATTAAATTCTATGTTGACATTTTTACAATTTTTAATGAATTTCTCATAAATTTATTTGAAATGTACATGCAATAAATTAGAATTTAGTATGAATAAATATGTGCAATTTAAAGAAGTGGCTATATTACCTGTTTTCTTGGCTTAAACATTGGGTTAATTTTAGAAATTTGAGACAATTCCAATAATGAGCTCCTCGCTCAATAAAACTGTATTTATAGCTTTAGAATTTTGAAGAGAATGTAAATGTGTATTCAGGCATGGTGATAGCATAGTAATGACAGGTTCATATCAGATCAAACAAGTCTTCATTCAATCTATTATATAAACATAATCATCACTTTAGTATGAGAAGTAATAATGTAATAGTAGATTGCCATTTAATGATACCCTGCTACTCCTTGACAAACATTAACAAACTTATTTGAGTTCTTAAAATACTCCTTCAAGGTCAGTTTATTGTCCCTATTTTACTGATACATGAAGTTTGAAGGAGTTAAGAGGTCAATAAATTAGTAAGTGGTAACTTAATTTACAATTAGTCCCCTAACTTTATATGCCCAGAATACCACGACTCTATCACAGCTTCTTTAAATAAAAGTAATTTTGCATCTGAGCCCCCTTCCCACTGAGCTAAAGGAAATTGCACATAAGTTTTCTTGGTTTCCCCCAGAGAGATAGATAGTCCAAGGAAAGGTGGGTATCTTCTCTTGTCATGTAATTTCTGCACAGGTTTCCATGAACTGTTCTAAGAGCTCCCAAAGGAAGAAGAAACAAGGACTTATTATTCCTAGACTCACCACCATTTTTCTCTTGTCTAAGAGTTTGTTTCAACCTCAGAAGTTTTGGGGGGTTTTGTGTGTGTTTTTCTGTCCTGCAAATTTAGTTCTCAATAAGAGTAATTTACAGGGAGGAAAAAGCCAGGGATTCTATCCAATGACTACATTCAGCCCTGTGCCTTCCTCTTTTGAGACAATGATACACAAGTCCAGTTGCTGAGATGGTGAAATGAAAATAGAAGGAGAAAGAATACACTAAGTGTACTTAAAACAAATTTTAACAGTTAAAAATATGCCCCACCATACCATGTTCTTCCCAGAATACAACTAGAGGTTATTAAAACATTGCAATTCCGTGTTATGTAGCTTCTGAACATGAATATTATACAGATGGAGCAAGAAGAATTATCACCACCAGCATGACTCATTCCTTATCTGACCACATCCCCATATAGGAGAACTGAGTAATTTCATCCTACTCTAATAAGAAATGTACTCCTTACCTGAACGTTAAAAGGTATTTTTTAGGGTAACAGAAACTTCCATTAAAGAGCAATATAGTTTCTTTGTAGAGAGGGAACCAAAGGCTGTTGTGTACAATGGTGATGATTTGCTACTTATGGAAATGTTCCCATTGCTGACATGGGGTTAGACATTAACTTATTTGTTTGTTTGTTTGTTTGTTTGTTTTTTAAAAAGGTGAGAACTTTCCTTGGGAAATGTGCTATGCCTGCTCAGATCTACCATGTCATAGGCCCCATAGGTAAGCAAATACATGTGCTACTCTCATACCTGTGGGAATATTGAAAAGGATGAGCAATCTCTAGAACACATTTTTGTGGGGGGTTTTATGTGTTTGTTTTTATTATATGAATCAGCCTTTAACTGCATTATAAGAGAGTGAACACATATGTGAAAAATGCAGGGGCAAGCTGATACAATGTGCAGTTCCTTTTTAAGAGACTTTCTGGAGAGAAAGTCAAAGACATCAGGAGTCAGAAGAACGAAATGCAAATATAGTATTACCTATGATTCACCTTAGTGAGTACATGATGTGACCTAACTGTGGCCATTCCGAAGAAGTGTCATCACGAAAGGTAAATACTAAGTAAATAAAATGTCAAGCTGTGTTTTTTTTTAAACAAATGTGCTGCTGTGATGTATTCTGAGGTTAAAACACCATTGTGCTAAAACAAACAAACAAAAACACCTAAAGGAAATTACCTGCAGTGGCCATCCTCCTCTGCTCCAAATTTAAAAATAATACAATGCTGCCCTGGCTGGTTTGGCTCAGTGGACAGAGTGTCAGCCTGTGGACTAAAGGATCCCAGGTTCGATTCCAGTCAAAGGAACATGCTGGGATTGCAGGCTCGATCCCCAATAGGGGGCATGCAGGAGGCAGCCAATCAATGATTCTCTCTCATCATTGTTGTTTCTATCTCTCTCTCTCTCTCCCTCTCCCTTCCTCTCTGAAATCAATAAGAATATTTTAATGAAAATAATAATAATAATACAATGCTGGTGAAGCATTGGAATGAGAGACCAAGATCCTACCATGTGCAAAAGTATAGTTAGAGATTCACCAAGAGTTCTCTAGAAAGGGGGCTCTGGGGAGAGGTGAGAACCAGAGGAGGAGCAGACGGTAAGGCTTTCCACATGCTTCTGTTATCCTTGGAAGCTTTCCCACTGGGACCTTTGGGAAAATCCACGTTGTTAAGATCCTTAGCTATTCATCCCTAAATTGTTATTCTACTATAAAGAGGCAAGATGGTTGGAGGAGAAATAAGACCCACAGCACTTGACTCCTTTTCCTGCTCTCCTGTGAAGAAGAAAGATCTGTAAGTTAAGAAGTCTATTGCCTGGTACGATAGTTGTTGACTAGCAGTTTTCAGCACACAGTGTTGTTGGGAAGAGTGAGGAGGAACCACAAGTTTCTGAGGGGCACTGGATGGAAATGCCGGAGAGACAATAAAACAGAACATCCTGCTTATCCCACCATTTTAGAGAAAGCCGTCCTCTGAAGAAAGGTATATATGAAAAAGGGATGGAAACCAAAGTTGCACTTATTTGCACAAAGGTTATCTGGCAACTAATTATAACTTTATTACTTCATGTATGCTTCCACCAAAAACTAGTGAGCACCTCCTATGTGACAGACATTATAATTAAAGATAGAGGACTTAAAAATAATCTCTAAGTGCAACATAATCAAATAAACAAAGTATGATAAATACTGTGGTAGATGAATTTTCATTTTGCTATGGTAGCATATAAAAGAGCAATCTCATTTATCTGGGAGAAATTGTGGATGGTTTAATAAAGGAGGGGATACCTCATCTCAGTCTTCAAGATGAAGTATAAGTCACCCAGGCAAAATCTGAGTGTGAGGAATTTGAGTTGGAGTGAGAGGAGAGTTCAAGTTAGTTTGCACAATATGCCAGGGCATAGAAGACAGAGATATCATGAGTTAAGTGGGCAACTAAATTTGCTGGTCATGATGAAACATAGTTGTAGGAGTGAAAATGGGGAAAGATGAAGCTGGGGAATGGGTGAAGGACTGAGTTATGAATGAACTGATAAGCTATGTTAAGAATTTTAGACTTTGACCTATAATCATAGAAGAATTTGTATGTTCAAAAAGGTTATTCAGTCAGAAAAATGAGAAGGTACTGTCAGAGAATGAAAACTAAGACTGTAGTAATAAGCCCTAAAAGATTATAACTCTGTGGGGCATAGGCAGTGAACATTGGAATGGAAGTAAGGGTACAAATTGGGGAGATGCTAAAGTTGTGAAATTGATATAAATTGGTGATGATTTAGATATGTCTAATAAAACACACGGAAGAGAAAAGACTGACTCCTGGGTTTATAGTTTTATCGTACACATAGAGATTGGTAAATTTAATTAAAATAAGGAATTTAATTTTGAACATGTTGAGCTTGATAGGTCTGTATTATATGTCTGCATGACCAAAAAATGTTTAATATGAAAACTACTAAGAGACTAAATATACAAACAGACGATATATTACAACAGAACTCTGACCCACAGCCTCTGCAGCAACCAGTCCAGGAAACCAAACCACAACCTCTACAGTCATAGGTCCAGAACAGTCACAACTTGGTCAATGAGTACAAGCTTCTCTATGTGTGACCCCACTTCCAACTCAGGATGAACCAGAGAAAGCCGATATGTTCCCAAATCAATCCTATGAAATCCCAATTCTTTCCTGTGCCAACAACCTCCAATCAGACTATACCTGAAGGATTCTCTTTTTCCCCATCATGAAGTTTTCCCACTCCTCTGCTTGTCATTTACTCTGCCAAATGCAAATGATGGAGGTGACTCTCTTTCTATAGCAATCTCTGAATAAATAGCCTCAGTTTGTTCTCATTCTAGTAGTTTTCACTTATTTCCACAGTTTTACTAGAAGTTCCATAGAGATAAGTATGTATTGCCTGTAGTCGCAGACCCAGGCATTTGACTAGGAGCAGTACCTATAGAGGTTCCTTATGTCTTGCTGCTGGCAGCTTGATGAGTCCATGCTGGTGTGAGAATCTGGGACTAGATCTAAAGTCCACCCTCTTTGAGTTGAGTTCCTTACTATTCTCAGTTTGGTAGCCAGGTTTCATGATTGGTTTCCATTTGTTTGGCACCCTTGGTGAAATCAAAACATTCCTTTTTGCTCTCTTCTGTGCTTCCAGTTTGTGTTGTACTACCTGACAGTGTCATTTATCATAACAAGAAAACTCATAGGTAGAAGACAGGCAGAAGATAACAAGATAGTCCGTATAAGCATTTAATCCAGCCCCACAGATAGGTGACTTTAGGTGGTTCTCACTGGACTTGAGTCCGTTCGAACAAACTTTGCTATGAGTCACCAATAAAAATGATCATTTCCTGCCCAGCTGGCCTGGTTCAGTAATTGAGCGTCAACCTATAAACCGGAAGGTCATGGTTCAATTCCTGGTCAGGGCACATGCCTGGTTGGGGGCTCAATCTCCAGTAGGATATATGCAGAAGGCAGCTGATCAGTGATTATTTTTCATCATTGATGTTTGTATCTCTCTCTCTCTCCCTCTCCCTTCCTCTCTGAAATTCATAAAAATATATATTTTTTAAAAGACTTGGAGCTCAGAAGTAACATTAAAAAAAAACTGAACAGTTCCTTTAAAGTTGTTTTGTTTGTTTGTTTGTTTTTGTTGTTGTTGTCCCTTTAATCCAGAGAGCATGTTTTTCTGATTGTTGCCTTCCAGGGTGAAGATTTTGGGGTTCGTGTGCACAGGCAGCCAACCCTCAGGTTGGGGAACCAAGACCCAATGTGTTCACATCACTTTCACCTGACTATTGCCACCTCTCATGAGATCATCTAAGTCCGCACCTTCTCCTTACAGCAGTGGCTCTCAACCTTCCTAATGCTGCGACCCTTTAATACAGTTCCTCATGTTGTGGTGACCCCCAACCATAAACTTATTTTCGTTGCTACTTCATAACTGTAATTTTGCTACTGTTATGAATTGTAATGTAAATATCTGATATGCAGGATGTATTTTCATTGTTACAAATTGAACATAATTAAAGCATAGTGATTAATCACAAAAACAATATGTAATTATATATTTGTTTTCTGATGGTCTTAGGCGACCCCTGTGAAAGGGTCATTCGACCCCCAAAGGGGTCGCGACCCACAGGTTAGAACCGCTGCCTTACAGTGTTTGTTCTCATTATATTCCTAATGCTTATGCCTCGCTCAGTAAATGGCATAACTTTAGCAAGGATGGCTGAGACTTCTATGGCCACTCTGAGGAATATTTGATTTAAATAAAGTTGTTCATTCAAGAAGCATCTTAAAAGTCAAAGGCAATAACTCCATTTGTGATAACATGGATGGACCTCGAGGGCATTATGCTAAGTAAAATAGGTAGAGAAAGACAATTACCATATGATCTCACTTATATTGTGGTAGGCAGTAAGACAGACATGAACAGAGCAAAGACAATGAGCCAGGTACAGAAGGTCAGCAGGGCAGAAAGCCCTGGGTGCCTGGCAAAAGAGAGTTGTTGTCTGGGACCTTGTTTTCAGGGTGACCTTTCCTCCCCTAGCAAATTGCTGGCCATGCAGTTTAAACTCCCTGACCTCGCCTCCCTAGAGATAACATCTAGGCCTCAGTTATAATTTAGCTCCAGGCCCAGAGAAGCAGTAAAACTAGACAAACAATGCCATGGCTGACCTCAGGACCAGCTGCATTGGATAATGACCTCCTGATGCTGACCAATCAATTAGTAGAGACCCAAACCCTGAAAGGACACACATAGAAAGCTGCTGAATATTCTACTAAGATCTCACCCTGGGAGCTCCTCTAAAATCTCCACCCTTAGAGCCCTTAGGACGAAGGACCCAGCTCCTTTCCCTTCCCTTTCCCCCTTCCAATCCCTCCAGATGCATCACCTTTACCTTCCTCACTCTAAGCTCCAAGGGCCCTTCCTTTGCCTCTTACTTGTTTCCTAAACCCATTTCTTCTACGAATTACTTCTTGCACCTATAACTAATATAATGTTATATGTCATTTATATCTCAATTTAAGAAAAAGAAATGAGATATCTCAGGCTCAGTTGTTATATTTTTTTATTGGTATGCAGAGTCCTAAAATTCTGATTCAAAAATTGCTTTACTTGAAAGAGCCTCTGACAAAAGCTAATGAGGAATTTAACAAACTTCAGTAACAACAAACTAGACTCATTTCTCTAGGAAATCCCTGCTTTTGTCCTCCTGTTGGCTTCCTATATCTATTTCTCCCTTTCCACCTTATTCTTTTAGTCTCTCTCCTCTTTACGTTGGGCAGACTTCCCTTGTTTCCCAAAACACCCTCTTAACAATTCCTAAATGCCATTTGCTTTTAAAGATCCTTCTCTTCTATGAGCAAAGTATTCAGGCAACTGTAGAATTTAAACCTTAGACCTCAGTAGAATTAAGAACTATAATTAAGGATTTGCCTAAACCAAGGTAAGACTGGTAATGATGCATAGAATAATTTAAATTCTGCAGTGGTGCATACTACACAGTATTACCTGACTATATCAACTTATGCACATATTGGTTGGTTGGAACCACTGAGGCTAAATCTTGGTTGTCAAAAAGTTTACTGAATGGCCCAGAAAGGGACTGACAGGATGTTTTTTCCAGAAAACCAGCATGGACTCACTGAAGGCAGCTTCCACACCCACCTGAGTCTCACTGCCCACTCTCTGGAAGTACTACAAGTGGATACACAGGCTGTATCTTGCCAGAAATGTGTCCAGGGAAACAGAGTATAATGAACTTCTTTGTGTTGCAGAATTACTCAAGGAAGATTACCTATCAGGGTGGGGGAGGGAGGAGCAATCCATTGTCCAGGGGAGGGTGTGGTGGGGAAGGGGCAATCAGTTCTTTTGTGTTTTGAGCTCAGCCGAAGGACACCCTTGGCTGACTTCCACGTGTAGGGAGTGGGATTACACTTTCTCAAAAGATTCAACCAGTCTGGCAGGGCTCTGGAAGACACCTCCTGGAAGACTGCTTATAGTATGAGAAGCAACCACCACAGCAGACAGAGCTCCCCAATGCCCTAATGTCTACTTTAGAATTTTGGACTCCCCTAGGTCAACTGAGGGAAGACAGGTAGCCAGGCCCTTTACTTATCTAGCTGGTTATGTATTTCTTTGTTTAACGAACACGTATAGCATTTCTATATGCACACATTTGCAAGTTCTATATAAGTATTAACTTGTGTAATGCTCACAGCAATTATCTGAGGTAGTGCTATTACTATACCATTATTTTTTTTTAGATGAATACACTGAGGCACAGAGAGGAGAATGCCTAACCAAAAGTCAGACGGCTAGTAAATGAGAATCTAGATTCAAACCCAGGCAGTTTGTCCAGACTTCATGCTGTTAACCCAAGTAATTGATTTTTTTTTATTATTACTTGTTGGGAAAATAAAAGCATTTGTCAGGAATCATACCCCAATTTTATGAAGCATTTTATACCAGCTGCAATTCACTTAATCCTCACAATACTCTGTGACATGAATATTTTAATCTTCAGTTTATAGATCAGAAAACAGTGTCAGTGGGTCATCCAAAGGCGAATGGTTAGAAGGGCACAGCCAGGGTGGAAACACAGGTTGCCTGAGCCAGGCATGGGTTCTTTCCACTGTACATTATCAGTTACTAGGAAGATCTAAGGAAAGAAGGTGACAAGATTGCAAAAGAGATAAATAATCTTAAAAAAACAACACAGAATAAAAAGCATGATTCAGAACTGCCTGACTATTGCTGACTGTACATCTGCTTGCATAACATATTACAATCAGCCCTCACAGTGGAAAATGAGTCAATTTCTATATTACTGTGGCTCTGTCAAAGGCCTCTCCAGGGAACTGGAAGAATTTGCTGAATTCAAGTTGCCATCTAGCCCATTATAAGAACTCTACAGTAATTAGACTCAGCACCAGAAGTACACATAGACTGGCAAACAGAGACTGGTGCATTATCTTGTTAAGCACGCCCAGTCACTCGTCCCTGTATTATCTGTAACTTCAGGATGTCAGTAAAACAAGAAACACACAAGGTCATGGTTTTCCAATAAATATAGAAATACATGGACTGTTGAGAAAGGACAATTCTGATGAGAAGACACAAAAATTAGTTCAAATATTTGAAATAAGTTTGACTAAACTCAAAACAGTTCCATACATCAATGATAGCCTGTGATAGGCAGTTAGACAGACATGAGCAGAGCAAAGACAATGGGCCAGGTACAGCAGGTCACCAGGACAGAAAGCCCTGGGTGCCTAGCAAAGGACAATTGTAACATAGGACCTCATTTCCTGGGTGACCTTTCCTACCATAGCATATCACTGGTCATGTGGTTAGACCTTCCTCCCTAGAGATAACATCTAGGCCTCAGTTATATTTCAGCTCCAGGTCCAGAAAAGCAGCAAAACTAGACAAGCAGTGTCACAGCCAAGGCTGACCTCAGGATTAGCTGCACTGAATAATGACCCACTGCCCTGGCACTGGAAATCAATCAGTGGAGACCACAACCTTGGAAGGACACACCTGGAAAGCTGATGAATATTCTATTGACTTCTTCCCTGGGACCTCCCCTAAACTTTCCACCCTTAAAACCCTTAGGACAGAGGACCCAGCTGGCTCTTCCTCCCAGGAGCACACCCACATCTTTTTCTTCCCTCTCCCTCTCCCCATCCCCCTCGGTGTGCCTTCTTTACTTCTAAGCTCCCAGGACCCTACCTTTACCTCTATAACTTGTTTCCTAAACCCATTTCTGCTACAAATTACTTCTTCCACCTCTGTGATATTATAAATAAACTAGAGGCCTGGTGCATGAATTTGCCCTCTCACAATCTGGGATCCCTCGGGGGATATAGTAGTGCTCAAAGCAGCAGGTGGCCCCCACCGCTCCACTCATCCCAGCCCCACTGTGCCAGCTGCTGTGCCACTCGGTAAGCTCACTGAGTGGCGCTCCCACTGTGGGAGCACACTGACCACCAGGGGGCAGCTCCTGCATTAAGCATCTACCCCTGGTGGTAAGCACATGTCATAGCGACCAGTCGACCCGTCACTTGGTCACTTTAGCTTTTATATATATACTAGAGGCCCGGTGCACAAAATTCGTGCATGGGGCGAGGGTGTCCCTCAGCCCAGCCTGCACCCTCTCCAATCTGGGACCCCTCGGGGATGTCTGACTGCCGGTTTAGGCCCAATCCTACAGGGACTCTCACAATCTGGGACTGCTGGCTCCCAACCGTTCGCTTGCCTGCCTGCCTGATTGCCCCTAACTGCTTCTGCCTGCCAGCCTGATTACCCCCTAACCACTTCTCTGCCAGCCTGATCGATGCTTACTGCTCCCCTGCCAGCCCAGTCACCCACAACTGCCCTCCCCTGCCAGCCCAGTCACCCACAACTGCCCTCCCCTGCTGGCCATCTTGTGGCTGTGGGCACTGCCATCTCTGAGGGTGGGGCAGTCAATTAGCATATCCCCTCCTCATTGGCTGTAGGTGCCTCCATCTTTGTGATGGCATGAGGGTCAATTAGCATATTCCCTCTTTATTAGATAGGATAGATGTCCTCCTATATTTTGAGTCTTGTCTCTAAATTCTTTCCTGGCCTGAACTCAAGTACCGAGGTTGCTGAACCCAGGTCTGGTCTAACACCTGGTACCATTTTTGCCACCTCCAATAGTCCTTATAAATCAGCATTGAAAAATAAGTTTATTGTCTTAAAGAGTAAGCACTTCCACATTCTTTTCTTTGTTCAACATAGGTAACTGAAAGCTTTTGTAAGCAAAGTAATCTCATGCTTGTTGTACACTGGATTTTTCATATTGTAATATTTTGTGTCTACTCCCTTTGCTAGTGCCTAATTTACTTTCTGTGCCAAAAGAGGTACTTAGTAGAATGGGTGAGTGTAGTCATATTTTGAATTATCCAAATAATTAAGAATTTCAACATTATGATATTGTATATATAACCTGTGTAAAGAATAATATCCCCTTCACTTTAGGAAATGGGGTAAAAATATAACAAACACATCATTACAAATGTTACTAAAATGTTTTCTAACCGAATAGTAAAAATAGATAACTAGAGTCTTCTCAACCAAACCAAGGGGGGAAATGGCATGTTTTGGGTTGGACATGTATAAAATGGTAAGAATTCTGACTAGCTTAGTCAAGAAATGTACTTTACTGAAGGGGTGATAATGATCTCATAAAAACAAAGGATGCAGGTGTGATGCAGAAGAAACAGAATTTTACCTCAAGGCCCTGCATCTTCCTTAGCTCTGCCCCTCTCTCTCAGCATTGATGCCATCAACCTCATCTGCAGCATCTAGATTGCTTTTCTTTCCAAAGTTCATGATAGCCCCCAAGTGTATATATTCTCTGTTCAAAACACTAGCCACAGTTGGCTGACATCTTTTCATCTCACAGCTCTAATTCTTTCTGGGCTGTGTACCAGCATGGTGTCATCTTTAAATCCATGTAGATGGAGGGAAAATCTATTCTCCAAATGGCAAGACAAAAGATGAGCCATAGATAAACTAGACATCTACCTACACTTCAAAGTTTGAAAAGAGAAGAGGTTTCAAAGCCAATCTGGTAAGCATATCATATTAAAACTAGGGGGGAAAATCATTATTGCTCCATAGACATACATATTAGGGAAACTATTTCAGTCAAACTCTGAAAGCACAGAATACTTTGTACTGAACTATGGTGGACTCAGTGAAAATGGAGAGAAACAACTATTATATACATTTTTTAAATGAAATGCCCTATATTCTGTATTCCATGAAGCCTTTATCTGTTTGGTTTTTTTTCTCACTCTCCCAACTCTCCCCATCTCCAGTAAGTCACTTTCCTAACAAAGCCACTGTGCTTTGAGAGAAATTACAAGGACACAGTGTTTCCTGACTCTTCACTAAGGTGAAATTCTAATGTAATAGGAATCACTAGTTTCAAAGAAATCTTACCCCACAGTTAACAATATGTAAATGAGCTATCAAAGGTACTAAAATGTGTGCAGAAGTAATGTATGCAACACTTTAAGCAAAGTTCGAGATTTCATTTCCCTGGAATAAAAAGATAATATTCAAAATATATAACAACAGCTATAATTCTTTCATTATATTAAAAAAAAGAAACTGAATTTCTAATCCCTAACAAAAACTACAAAAAAACCACAATATTGTATGCCAAAAACAGTATTTATTATTAGAAAGCTTCAACTCTCAGATCTACAATGTAAAATTTAATAAAGCAGCTACTTGACATGATAATACTCACAAGGACATAGTAGTGGGAGATAGAAATAGTATAAAACCTAATAACATGTACAAAGTTCCATAAGAAAAATAAATATTCTAGTGTCAACATGACAGTTAAAATTCAAGGTTGAAGGTACATCCTTGTAATAATATGGTATTACTCATCCGCAAAACACTTGCTCCAGAATAACTAGAAATAATTTTAGTTTCCAAGGGAGAGACATATAAAAATATTTTTAAGTTGTAGAGGAAATAAAACCTTCGGTGAAATGACTGATAAATGCATGTTTTGTCACTAAACTAAGAAAATATTCAAACCCAGAATTAATTTGAGTTAATAAACTTAACCCAAAAATGAAATGAGCATCAGTCTCATGTCCTGTGAAGAGAGCGTCAATGGTGTTCAATGGTGCTAAGTACTTTCTCAGTGTGTTCTTTTTAAATATATATTTTTATTAATTTCAGAGAGGAAGGAAGATGGAGAGAGATAGAAACATCAATGATGAAAGATAATCATTAATTGGCTGCCTCCTGCATGCTCCACACTGGAGATGGAGCCTGCAACTGGGCATGTGCCCTGACCAGGAATGGAACCGTGACCTCCTGGTTCATAGGTCAATGCTCAACCACTGAGCCACAAAGGCTGGGCACTTTCTCAGTGCTTTAAGAGTAAAGTGAATTTTAGAGTTCAAGAAATTATAGGAAATTCAGGCTTCTCAATCAAATTACCTTTCTAACACCTAAATACTAGAGGTGTTTGGTAGAGCTTAATTTATTTTCTTTAAAATAATTAAAATATTATCAGAAAATCTACCCAGATTCAATCTGTGGGATCAAGTCTAGAAGCGTGGAATAAACCAATATTTGGGCTGTTACATTTTCAAAACAGGAAAGTACATATTAGAGTTGAGTATTCTCATTTTTCTCAAATTTAAGCTTTACTATTTATCTCCCACATGAATGGAGCAACATTAAGGCATGCATTTCTGTCTGTGCTATTCATTGATGTCTGACAGACGCCCAAAACAGGGATGAGTTGACATACTGTAGAGGCCCAATAAATAAGTATACTTTGGTAATATAGCTTAAATTTTAGGTCAAATTCATTCTCATTCAATGGAGTGTATGTACAATATTTACATTTTTTCACTACACATCTTTTTAAAATGTTTTTCTACTTTTCTTAATGTACAACTGACAAAATTATAATATATTTAAAGTGTGCAACATGAGGATTTGATGAAAGGATTCCCACAACCAAGTTAAGTAACACGTCCATCACCCTATTGCTTTCTTTTGTTTTATTTTTCTTTATGGTGAGAATACTTAAGATTTATTCTCTTAGCAAATTTCTAGTATGCACTATAACATAAAAGTAGTCACCATTCTGTTTATTAGAGTCTCAGAACTTATTTATCTTATAACTGAAATTTGTGCTTGTTTTATAAACTCTTCATTTCTCCTAAACCCCAGTAACTGTAAACTACCATTCGACTGTTTCTATGAATCAGCCTTTTTTGGGTTTTTTAGATTCCACATATAAGTGATACCATGCAGTAGTTGTATTTCTCTGTATAGCTTATTTTACTTAGCATAATTCCCTCCAGATTCACCCGTGTTGTGAC
The DNA here is from genome assembly GCF_000147115.1 of Myotis lucifugus. Taxonomy (NCBI): domain Eukaryota; kingdom Metazoa; phylum Chordata; class Mammalia; order Chiroptera; family Vespertilionidae; genus Myotis; species Myotis lucifugus. The sequence goes on along the minus strand of NW_005871112.1, from coordinate 3,113,695 downwards.
AAATGGCAGGATTTCCTTCTTTTTTTAAAAAAAAAAAAGCAGAATAATATTTTGGAGAGAGAGAGAGAGAAGAGAGAGAGAGAGAGAGAGAGAGAGAGAGAGAGAGAGAGAGAGAGATTGATTTTCTTTATCCATTCATCAGGTTGTTTCCACATCCTGGCTATTGTGAATAATAGTGCAATGGAAGTAAGGAAATCTCTCCAAGATAGTGATTTTGTTTCCTTTGGATATATACTCAGAAGTGGGATTGCTGGATCATATGGTAGTTCTATTTTTAATTTCTTTAAGGAACCTTCCTACTGCTTTCCATAACGGCTGTACCAATTTAAATTCCCACCAACAGTGTACAGACTCCTCTTAAATTTTTCAGTGGGAAATTTATTTTAAGTGAAAGCAAAGATAAAATGACAACTCATAAGCAATTCCATGATATGTCATTGCTAAAACTCTTAAGGGTATATCAGTTGGTTGCTAACTGAGGGCTATGGCAGAGTGGTTAAAGCCATGAGAAGACACAGCAAGAAGGTGGCCATCTGCAAGCCAGAGAGAGGAACCTCAGGGGGAACCAAACCTACCAACACCTTGGTCTTGGACTTCTTACCTCCAGAACTGTGAGGAAGTAAATCCTCCACCCCCTGACCTAATCTGCGGTATTTTGTTATGGCAGCACTAGCAAACTAATATAGTTTTGGGGGTAATTTGTTATTTGGTATAGCACTAGATAACATACAATGTTTTTTTTTAACTAGAGTAGTATCTATGAAGCTTAAAAAGACATACTTGATCTTTAGGGGCTAACAAAAACAACAAAAAATAGCCTTGGTGCTAACAGTTACCTTAGAAATAGTACAGTGACAGCAAGACTAAAGAAATATATAAACATATAATATGATTACTTATATGCATACCTTATGGCAAATGGATTGAGAATTCAGGATCTTTACAGATAAAGCACCTAAAAGCATGCCATAATAATGTCTTCAGTAATAAATATAGCTATCATCATCTTTACTTAATATATGTTATAGAATTTATGACTTATTATAATGTAGAAATATAATTTTGAAACTACTTCCACGTTAAATGCATGTGTAGTAATTATCTGAGAATGATTCAAATGCATAAATAATGAAGTACCTTCTCTAATATCACTTCAAAAGATATCATCTTCTTATGGGAAATAATACTGAAGACAATTAATTTTGATATGCATGGTTCATAAACAGCAGCTTCAAAAATGGTGTTTAAAAAGAATATGTTGAGAAACCCATAAATCAAAGCAAACAGAATAAAAGGAGTTAGCTGTTAAAGGATTGACAGCTACCCATCATTGAGCACAACCTCAGAAAGAGTTCATAGATTTTATTCTCATAAATACAATAGTTATCTCCACTTCACAAATGAAGAAAATAACTCAGAAAGATTAAGTAACTTGCAAAACACCATGCAATTAGAACCTGCTCAAACTGTCACATTATCATCATCATCCAGGATGAGGTCAAAATCATGTAGTTTATATTTCCATATGGGCCAGTTAATCATATTTTTTCTAATAACAGATGATATACATGTCCCTATTCACTTAGGGACGTGTGTGTGTGTGTGTGTGTGTGTGTGTGTGTGTGTGTGTGTGTGTGTATACTCTATTTGTTAAAACTTTTATGGCCCAGAAATATTCATTGGAAAAATAATTCAAAAAAAAGATATATATATATATATAACTTGAAGGCACTACTGATTTTCAGCCCAATGCCCCCACTTTTCTCTTCCATTTTTCTGATACTAGACTCAGCTTTAACAGGGTGACCCATGTTAGGTTCATCAGATTCTTTCTACCAGGAACCTTAATTTTAGTATATTATTAGATGGTATCCGACAGCAGGAACCTTAATTTTAGTATATTATTAAATGGTATCCAACAGCAGGTCTTAAAAAAAGAAAAGGTTTAAATACAACAGTCCTGTGTATTCTAAAACCTAGGGGTTTTGCTCTTTGTTCAGTTTTGCCAGGTACCAGCCAATCACTTTATAAGAGTCTTAAAATGACTTTCTGGTGCTTCCATCCAAAGAATATTAAATGGAGACTAGCTACCAGGGAGTGGGTCCTAGGCAATAAAGTCACAGAAAAATGTGCATAATTTGGATCTGGTCACCAAACCCCAAAAGTTGTATGAGTCCTATGACATTTCAAGATGGGAAAGGAGCAGCCTGTGGTTTTCAGTGATGGAATATCTCCTCACATTATTGTCTGTGGACTGCTGGGGTTGGGCACGGATCTGGGGAAATAGGTAACTTCTGCCACAGATTTAAAGGGGACAGAGAAAACTAGAACCATAGGTATGATGGTTGATTCTCTGATAGGATATCATTCAAAGACATCAAATGCTATGTCAAAATTCTAGCCTGAAGACATAGAGTAAAAGCTCCGGGCTGTTTTGTTGTGACATGAAGCCACAGCGATTATGCCCAGAAACAACATTTGAAGACTAGTTCTGCTGCACTGCAACACCTCTGTCAGCAAAACCTCATCTCCTCTGAGGAAAGAAATGGCCTCACAGTTGGAGCCTATAAGGGCGGCTGTCAACCCTTCACATGCCTCAGCTTCTAAGACAAGACATTGATTCACAACTCTGTGAAATGTGTCAGTGACCAGCACACTCAACTTGTGGTCATTTATCCTTTCCATTACAGGAGTGATAGCCTTCCACACATTCATGCAGCTGCCCCAGCACCTCAGCCCCTGTCTCAGGTGCCTTGTTGAGGCTTGGAGAAACCAAGGTTTTTCTCATCCCAATTCCCCTCCCCCCAATCCCCTCACACTGTGTGCTGTTCCTCTTAGAAGGTTCATAGTTTTGGAAACTGATGTCTGAGGTAGGGTCCTTAAAATAATATTTTTTTAAAAAATTATGTTTTAATTGATTTGAGAGAGAGAAGAAGGGAGAGGGAGAGAGATAGAAACATCCATGAGAGAGAAACATCAACATCCATCGATCGGCTGCCTTCGGATGGGTTGCTGGGGATGGAGCCAGCAACCCAGGTATGTGCCCTGACTAGGAATCAAACCTACAACCTCCTTATGCATGGGTCCACACTCAACCACTAAGTCAAACTGGCCAGGCCTTAAAATAATATTTAATAACATTCCTATCTCAGTATCCTCTTGGGTTTTCTAGAGAAATTTGGCACTTTAGAAAATAAGGCTGTATTGAAACTCTCCTCAATCCTCATTCAACTGTGTCACAATCATTCTGATAATCTTCAAACACGAAATATTTGAGATGCTACTCTTATCTCTGAACACCAATTCATGAACAGAGTTGTGTTATAATCATTGTGGCAGCCTGTGAAGATATGTGCTGGATAAGAATTCTTGATTTTCTGTTAATTTCACGTAGGGATTCAAAATATGTATGTCAGAGGCATACTTCTTTAACATGCTTTATCAAATGAAACATGCCTCTGGCCTGGGCAGTTGGCTCAGTTGGTTGGAGAATCGTCTTGTACACCACAAGGTTGTGGGTTTGTTTCCTTGGCTGGGGCATATACCTAGGTTGTGAGTTCAATCCCTGGTCGGGGAGGGTACAGGAGGCAACAGATCAATATTTCTCTCTCTCTCTCCCTCTCCTATCATGTCTGTATAATCTTGCACATGCTCTCCGATCTGCCTGGTATGTCTTCTGCTTCTTTCTTTCATCAAGCATTCTTTGGCAAGTCCTTTCTCAAAAGTTCATTGGGTGCATTTCACTGTGCCTAAGGCTGTAAGGGAACTTTGCATATCATGTACATTCTTGGTCTCCATGCCTTCTCCCTGAGGGTAGAAACTAAATTGCACTAACTCTTCCCCTAAGGCAGTGGTTCTCAACCTTCTGGCCCTTTAAATACAGTTCCTCATGTTGTGACCCAACCATAAAATTATTTTCGTTGCTACTTCATAACTGTAATGTTGCTACTGTTATGAATCGTAATGTAAATATCTGATATGCAGGATGGTCTTAGGCGACCCCTGTGAAAGGGTCGTTCGACCGCCAAAGGGGTCGCGACCCACAGGTTGAGAACCGCTGCCCTAAGGTCTGTTAGGCGTTGTCACACAGTAAATATTAAATAAAAGTTTGTTGTCTAAATCCTATATAATAAAAGGCTAATAGGCAAATCGATCCAATAGCAGAATGACTGGTCGCTATGATGTGCACTGACCACCAGGGGGCAGACGCTCAACGCAGGAGCTGCACTGGTGGTCAGTGCTGCTCCCACAGGGGAGCACTGCTCAGCCAGAAGCCAGGCTCATGGCTGGTGAGCGCAGCTGGGGTGGCAGGAGCCTCTCCTGTCTCCACAGCAGCACTAAGGATGTCCAACTGATGGCTTAGGCCCACTCCTCAAGGGCTCCCGGACTGGGAGAGGGCGCAGGCCAGGCTGAGGGATCCCCCCCCACCCCCAGTGCACAATTTTCATGCATCCGGCCTCTAATAAATCAATAAATGCATATCCTGAACATTTCACTCAAAGTGTGAGCAGAAATTTTACTCTAATAGTCTCTAAAACTGACAAAAATAACTGTTCTGTTTTTCTGCAAATGAAATGTGCATTTCATTTTTCCCACAATAAATGACCTTCCTCTTCTGTAGGTCATGAATGTGTTGAAAAGAATAATGAATCAGCAATCAGAACACCAAAATTCTTATTCTCATTTTGTGACAGTATCAAATCTGTTTCTAATTCCTTCTCCAGAAAGTGGAGATCAGATTTGTTCTTCTGCCTTTACATTAAGGGCCCTTCAGTCAAAAATCTATGTTTGTGAAGAAAATATATTACTTTAAAAAACTTTTTATTTATTTTGAAATAATTTCAAACTTATTTAATTACAATTTAAAGAAACATTTCAAACACGTGTTAAACCTCACTGAACAATTTCAATGAGGAGCAAAAGCACTAGTAAATTTAAATTAAAAGCTAGTTCTCTTGAGAAAGTGTTCATATTTGTTTATAATATGTCACTTACATGCTCTAATTGGCTTTCCTAGCATTTTAAAGGTAAATTTAAGAATAATTTTCCTGTTTGAACTTTAATTTGCAAACTATTATGTCCCTTTATATATTTGGATACAAGTTGCATAAATAGTATAATTATAATTATCTGCTTTCCCCAAAAGATTAGAAAGGAAACACTACTAATTAATCTCATTTACATGTGGATAAGGTTAATTGCTAAGACCAATTTTTATTTTCCCTTGCTAAGCTGTAATAACTGCTGTCATGCTTATTAAGGTACAACATAGATAATGTAATATGTATCAAATTGAATAATAATTATATTTACACAGTAGCTTTTATTCCCTTTTTAAAAATAATTTTCTCCTTATTGAAGAGCAGATTATCTAATTAAGTGGATGCTTTCTCCCTTGCAGAAAGATTACAATCTAGCCTTTCTAAAACTGTGTTCACCTATCTTTCCTACCCTACTATTACTATTAATTTCTTCTCTTCTCACCTAAATATATATACAAAGTAAACATTAATGGCCTCTCATAGTCAAATGACATCTGTTTTATTTAGTCAGTCAGCTATCATATAGTTGCTGTTTTATCTAAGTCCCTGCTCGTTCTATTTTGTGACTATTTCTTTTTTTAAAATATTTTTATTGATTTTTTTACAGAGAGGAAGGGAGAGGGATAGAGTTAGAAACATCCATGAGAGAGAAACATCGATCAGCTGCCTCCTGCACACTCCCTACTGGGTATGTGCCCACAACCAAGGTACATGCCCTTGACCGGAATTGAACCTGGGACCCTTGAGTCCGCAGGCCGACGCTCTATCCACTGAGCCAAACCGGTTAGGGCATTGTGCCTATTTCTTTAATCCATTGCTTCTTCCAATGTTCAGGAATGTTGTTTATTTGTAGGCTATTTTAAGGGGTACTTTCTGAAGTTACTCCTCTGGACTTTTCCCTCGGCCCTGGATGTTCAAGAGGCATCTTTCTAAATGCAAATTTAATCATGTAACTTTCTCATAAAATCCTCCAAAACCTCCACATCCTACGAAATAGTCAGAGCTTCATAGGATGGCATATAAAATCCTTCACCATCGACTTTTGCCTACCTGTCTACAACCTCCTGTAATCCACAAGAGCCTGGGTTCCAGGGTAGTCAGGCTACTTGGAGTTCCTGAAAGCCATGCCATCACTTCACAACCCAAGGCTGACCTGGCTGTCCCTAACTTCGGGAAGCAGAAGCCTCCAGCCCCTCCTGGTGCTTGCTGGGAGCGCCTGAGTATTTGACAATGTTCTAGGAAAAGTAATTGCAATCAAGAAATTTATCTATGCAAGCATTTCTGTTAAACTGCCTCAAGGGACCTCAGATGAAAGGGACTTGAGGTTTCTAAGACTCTGGTAATTTGTTGCATTATGTTTTCTCATTTTAAAAACACATTCACTTCCATGTGCTAATTTTGGACTTGCAGATTTGCATTATTTTTCCTAAAGAGGGCTCCTGTTCAAAACTCTTTATCCTTGCTTGTGATCCTTTTGCCTGAGGGCACTTCCACCTCCTCTCATTATTGGCAGCTGGACAGACTTGAGCAGAGCAAAGACGACGGGCCCAGTACAGAAACTCACCAGGGCAAAAGCTCTGGGTGCCTAGCAAAGGGCAAAACCTGGAAAACAAGAACCTCGCCCCCAGGGTATCCTATCCTCCCCTAGCATAAGGCTGGCCATTTGGTTTGGACCTGTGACTTTTTATATCGCTAGTCATGCAGTTTAGATCCCCTGACCTTTTCCTCCCCAAAGATAACATCTAGGCCTCAGTTGTATTTCAGCTCCAAGCCCAGAAAAGCAGCAAAACCAGACAAGTGACAGAGTGGCTGCCTCAAGACCAGTGCGGACCACAATCCTGAAAGAGCACGCCTGGAAAGCTGATGACTATTCTATTGAGACCCTCCCCTGAGACCTTCCCTAAGATTCCCACTTCCAAGAGAGAGATAAATGGGCTCAGAATGAAGGACCAGGCAACACTCTCCCCCAGGGGAGCACAACCACGCCATTCCCTTTCCTTAAGGGGCCCCAGGAGACTTGCAACCAGGGGAGCAATGGGTAGTAGCAGCTTGTCCTGGGCTAACTCCTGAACCTGTCTCCAAGGCCCCCTTTTCTCTGACTTCCTGGTCTAGGCTCTCCTGTTGCGTCTTCTATGCCTTTCCTTGTTTCACTGTCCTAAGTATATTTTTGCTGTGGCCAATAAATTCTTGCTTACTGTGCTACATTTCATCTCTTGATTGAAATGTTTCCTTTAAGAAGACAAGAACGAGGTCTCATCATCTCTCTGGCCACACTCTTATCTAATTGCAAAAATTCTTCTGAACCTTTAAGGTTCAGCTTAAAATGTACCCCCTCTGTTGCCTCACCCTCACATTCCAGAATGAGTCCAAATGTCCTTCTCTGTTTCTTCTTTAAAGGATTTATCACATTTCATACGTATTTGTTTTTACCTATTTATTCTCTATCTCCATTAAAGGCAGTGTGCTGATCAGATGCGCCAGTTTAGACACACAGAAAGCCTTCTCCTTTCGTAACAACATACCAGTTTCCTTCTGGGGAAATTTACTTTCCCCATGGGTGTGTCCTGGTGGGATGGTAAGTTCCATGGCTCTGTCCTCACACTTCTTTTTTAAAATGAACCCTCATGCACTGCTGGTGGGAATGCAGACTGGTATAGCCACTATGGAAGACAGTATGGAGTTTCCTCAAAAAACTAAAAATGGAACTCCCATTTGACCCTGTGATCCCACTTCTAGGAATATATCCCAAGAAACCAGAAACACCAATCAGAAAGGATATATGCACCCCTATGTTCATAGCAGCACAATTCACCATAGCTAAGATCTGGAAACAGCCTAAGTGCCCATCAGTAGATGATTGGATTAGAAAACTGTGGTTCATCTACACGATGGAATACTATGCTGCTGTAAAAAAAAAAAAAAAAAGAAGGAACTCTTACCATTTGCAATGGCATGGATGGAACTGGAGAGCATTATGCTAAGTGAAATAAGCCAGTCAATGAAGGAAAAATACCACATAAACTCACTCATTCATGGATAATAAAGACCATTATAAACTTTTGAACAATAATAGATACAGAGGCACAGCTGCCTCACATAGATTGTCAAACTGCAGCGGGAAGGCCGGGGAGGGTTGGGGGGCAGGAGGGAGGGGGTAAGAGATCAACCGAAGGACTTGTATGCATGCATATAAGCATATCCAATGGACATAAGACACTGGGGGGTAGGGGAGGCCAGGGGATTGTCAAGGGCGGTGGGGAAAAAAAAGGACACAAATGTAATACCCTTTGTAATACTTTAAGCAATAAAAAATAAATAAAATCTTTATTGCTGAGAGTATTACAGATTCCCCCCCACACACACACCCCTCCGTTTTTTCCCATTGGCCAACTCCCACCCCACCCCAGGCCTTCACTACACTATTGTCTGTGACCATGGGCAATGCATATAAATTATTTTGTTAACCTCTTCTCGCCCCTCTCCCCTTCCATCTGAGATTCTTCAGTCTGTCCCATGCTTCTATGTCTCTGGATCTATTTAGTTTGTCAGTTTATTTTGTTCATTAGATTCCACATATAAGTGAGATCATGTTCTGACTGCATTATTTCGTTTAGCATAATACTCTCCAGATCCATTCATTCTGCCTTAAAGGCTAAGAGATCCTTCTTTTTTTACAGCTGCACTGTACCTCATTGTGTAACTGTACCACAGCTTTATTATCCACTCACCTACTGATGGGCACTTGGGCTATTTCCAGATCTTAGCTATTGTAAATAACACTACTATGAACATAGGGGTGCATATATCCTTTCTGATTGGTGCTTCGGGACTCTTAGGATAGATTCCTACAAGTGGGATCACTGGGTCAAATGGGAGTTACATTTTTAATTTTTTGAGGAAACTCCATACTGTTTTCCATAATGGCTTCACCTGTCTGCTTTCCCACCAGCCGTGTACTAAGGTTCCCTTTTTTCACATCCTAGCCAGCACTTTTTTTTGGTTGATTTATTGTTGCAGCCATTCTGACAGGTGTGAGGTGATACCTCATTGTCATTTTAATTTGCATCTCTCTGATGGTTAGTGACTTTGAGCATTTTCTCATATATCTCTTGGGCATCTGCATTTCCTCTTTGGAGAGGTGTCTAGCCAGGTCCTTTGCCCATTTTTTAATTGGATTGTTTGTTTTCTTTTTGTTGAGCTGTATTAGTTCTTTTTAAAATATATTTAATTTTATTGATTTCAGAGAGGAAGGGAGGAGAGAGAAATAGAAACATCAGTGATGACAGAGAATCATTGATCAGCTGCCTCCTGCACATCCCACACTGGGGATCAAGCTGGGCATGTGCCCTGACCAGGAATCGAACTGTGACCTCCTAGTTCATAAGTCAACGTTCAACCACTGAGCCATGCCAGCCGGGCATATTAATTCTTCATATTATTTTTGGAAATTAACCCCTTATCAGATGTATCATTGGCAAATATGTTCTCCCATACTGTGGGTTCCCTTTTCATTTTGATGCTGGGTTTTTTTGTTTGTTTGTTTGTTTGTTTGTTTTGTTTTGTTTGTTTGTTTTGCTGAGCAGAAGCTTTTTATTTTGATGTAGTCCCATTTGTTTATTCTTTTCCTTTGTTTCTCTTGTCCTAGGAGATGTATCTGTGAAAATTCTGCTATGTGAAATGTCTGAGGTTTTGTTGCCTATGCTTTCGTCCAGGATTTTTATGGTTTCACAATTTACATTTAAGTCTTTTATCTATTTTGAGTTTATTCTTGTGTATGGTGTGAGTTGGTGGTCTAGTTGTCCTCACACTCCTTTACCCGAATCCTCTTAGCTCACATATTTTATTTGCCTTCCCAGCACAGCAAGGATGTTTCCACATGTCATCTTCTCAGCTAGTTAGAATCTCACTCCTGGTAGTTTCACCTTTGATCTTGTAAACAGTTGACCTCTTTGAAGTAGCTCCTCCCAGTGAAAACTTCTGTAACTTCTGGGATCCTAAGTCCTCAGCCTATCCTTCTGAGAGGGTGGTTGTTAGTTGTAGCCCAAACAATTTGCCCCTTTTGCAAGGCCTCAGGACCACCCAGCAGGAGCCTACATTTCCCAGCCTTCCTTGCAATTAGGTGTGGTCACCACTGGAATGTGACAGAAAATGATGCATGCAACCATTCAACCCGGGTCTTTCAGCCCTGGACTCACATTCCCTTTCCCTTCTTACTGGATGGAGACATGGTGTGTGCAGGACCTCTCACTTGCACAGGCCCCTTCCTGGTACCCTTTGTTAAATTAAAGCTAGAATGTTGTCTTGTTTTACTTGAAGAGTACTCCCCAAATTGTGCAAGCTCTAGGCTCCACAAAACCCAGATATATGCCTATGAAGGACCCAGCTACCTCAACCATAGAGAATGAGAACTTGGTTTACCTCAAAGCATGCAAAACTCATTAGAATACATTACTTACTAAGTTTTACGAGGAAAGTGAGGTTTTAATTTCCCATTACTCCAATATCCTGTATAGTGCTCAAAATGGTTGTTTAATTATATAATTAAACAAAGTTTAATTTTTCACCTATTAGGTTATTGAACACTGGATTAACTGATCAAATTAATATTGCCACTTCTCTTTCCCTTAATATAAAACCCGTCGATTATAAATATTGACTGGCAATATATATGATTAATGCAGTGTTGGGTTGGCTAGAGTTAGAAATTTTATTCTAGCATTAATCACACAGAGAATGGAATTTTACAATCCACCTGATAAAAATGGCTGTTCCAAAAAAAAACAAGTGTCGCCCGCCTTAGATTTCAATGTACCAAGCG
>NW_005871112.1:3051650-3102423 GCF_000147115.1 Myotis lucifugus | reverse complement strand
CCCTGTTGTTCTTGTGTCCCTTGATTAAGGCTTAATAATGCAAGGATACAAAGTCCTTTGGGTTGATCTCCCCCCTTTACCCCCCACCCTCCCCCTACTTTTCTCCTCTGAGGTTTTGACAAGTCCTGATCGCTGCCTTCTCTGTCTCTGGGATCCTGTCCCTTGTTCATCAGTCTATTGTTTTTTCACTTATATTCCCACAAATGAGTGAGATCATGTGGTATTTTATCTTTCTCTGACTGGCCTTATTTCACTTAGCATAGTGCTCACATCTATCAGAATGGGCTATCATCAACAAATCAACAAACAAGTGTTGGAGAGGATGTGGAGAAAAAGGAACCCTCGTGCACTGCTGGTGGGAATGCAGACTGGTACAGCCACTGTGGAGAACAGTATGGAGTTTCCTCAAAAAACTAAAAATGGAACTCCCATTTGACCCAGTGATCCCACTTCTAGGAATATATCCCAGGAAGCTAGCAACACCAATCAGAAAGGATATATCCACCCCTATGTTCATAGCAGCACAATTCACCATAGCTATGATTTGGAAACAGTCTAAGTGCCCATCAGCAGATGAGTGGATTAAAAAACTGTGGTACATCTACACAATGGAATACTATGCTGCAGTAAAAAAGAAAGGAATTCTTGCCATTTGCAACAGCATGGATGGAACTGGAAATCTATATATTTTTAAATGTCTTCAGGAATCATAATGTGCAACCAGGGTTGACAAGTAAAGACTTGGTTGGGGAAAAGCTTCTTAACTTTGCTCCTCCTATTGGAAGTCTCCCTGATAGAAAGAAAGTCACAGCTGATTACTTCTGTTATTCACCCTAAAAATAATAAAAATTTCTAAAAAGGAGAAATGTGTATTTACATATATTGGATGTACATCGAACATTAAAATACATGGGGCCACTGAAAGCATCTAGGGCTCCTTTGAGAAACATCTGACTTTGGAGTTGGGGCAGGGAAAACGCAAACTGAGATGGGAGCATTTTTCATTCTAGAAAGTAAGGAAGTACTCAGAAACAAAATGATGGGAGTATGTCAACATGACACAGGAGCTAACTGAAAAAAATTCATTTTGGCCAAAGTTGGAACAATGGGGGTGACAGAATAAACAACATAGTATTGGACTGTAACCCAAAGTATAAAAAAAAAATGTCCTGAGCCCATACTTTATAAATAAATGACTAAATAAATAAATGGGCAAGAATAGACAAATCTCACACAAATAAGAATTCAAAATAAATTATATGGAAACTTCTCTCTCAAAGGGGGTACATGACCTTGTACCCTTGAGATGTGGGCTACCCTTAGTGACTGGCCTTCAAAGAGTACAGTGTGGAAAGGGGGGTTGCAATAAACTATATATAGTGGGAAATCTGACAAATGCTACTTAGACACTAGTGAAAAGTCATGCTCAAAGTGTATATCTTTGAATACATGATGTGCTCTGGTCTTCTTCCCAAAAACTCATAACTCCAATCTAACCATAAAAAAATGTCAGAGAAACCCAAATCAATGATCATCCTATAAAAATCTCTTAAAAGTATTTCTCAACATTGTCAAGGTCATAAAAGCCAATGAAAGTCTGAGCAACTGTCACAACCCAGAGGAACCTCAGGAGACAGGACGACTAAATGTAATGTGCTATTCTAAGCAGGAACCTGGAACAGCAAAAGGGCATTAGGGAAAAACTAATAATCATGGAAAACAAAGCATGGAGTTTAGATAATAAAAATGTACTCACATTAGTTCGTTAGTTGTGACAAATATGCCATAATAATGTAGATGTCAACTATAGCTTCCAGAGAGTGCAGAGTATGTAGGCACTGTCTGCGCTGTCTTCAATACTTTTCTATAAATCTAAAACTACTCTAGAATTAAAAGCTTATTTTTAAAATATATTTTTATTTATTTCAGAGAGGAATGGAGAGGGAGATAGAGAGAGAGAAACATCAAGGATTAGAAAGAATCATTGATCGGCTGCCTTCTGCACATTCCCTACTGGGGATCAAGCCCACAACCCAGGCATGTGTACTGACTGGAACCGAACCATGACTTCCTGGTTCATAGGTTGATGCTCAACCACTGAGCCACACTCACCGGGCTAAAAGATTTAAATACTAAAAACATATAATGAGAACTTAGGAATATAGTATATACTAGAGGCCCAGTGCACGAAATTTGTGTGTGGGGAGGGTGTCCCTCAGCCCAGCCTGCACCCTCTCCAATATGGGATCCCCTGAGGGATGTCCGACTGCCCATTTAGGCCCGATCCCAGGCAGTTGGACAGTCCTCTCACAATCCAGGACTGCTGGCTCTCAACCGCTTGTCAGCCTGCCTGCCTGATTGCCCCTAACCACTTCTGCCTGCCAGCCTGATTGATGCCTAACCACTCCCCTGCTGGCCTGGTCGCCCCCAACTGCCCTCACCTGCTGGTCTGGTCACCTCTAACTTCCCTCCCTTACCAGCCTAGTCGCTCCTAAATGCCCACCCCTGCTGGCCTGGTACCCCCCACTGCCCTCCCCTGCAGGCCTGGTCCCCCCCAACTGCTCTCCCCTGCAGGCCTGTTGCCCCTAACTGCCCTCCCCTGCAGGCCTGTTCCCCTCCCCCAACTGCCCTCTCCTGCAGGCCTGATCGCCCACAACTGCCCTCCCCTGCTGGCCATCTTGTGTCCACACGGGGGCAGCTATCTTTGACCACATTGGGGCGGCCATCTTGTGTTGGAGTGATGGTCAATTTGCATATCACCTCTTTATTATATAGGATGTAAACATTATTAATGAAAATTATTATTTGAAACTTGTCTTATAAGTTATTAAAAATATGTATCAAGCACCAGAATTATAATATCTCAGAATAATAACATACTAGGATTTCATCTACACAGACTTATTTATTCACAGGGTTGTTGTTTTTTATCAAAACAGAGAAGAGCCATATGGGTTTTAAACATATTCCTAGGGAGTCAAACCTAAATACTCATGTAGCATAGTATTTCTTGTCGTCTAGAAATTCAGAGTTAAAACTGAGAATACTATCAGGGAATAAGTACTCCCATATTCTAAAAGTGAGGGCAAGACCATCTATCTGGGATACCTTGCAAAGAGATGAAAAAAAGATGATTTTGCCAATATAAGTCCATCACCCAGTTTCAGGCTAAGAGAAGATTTAGGCTTAGTTACTGAGGTTGAAAAGGCAGTAAGCTAGGAGATTTAGAAGAGACCATTATGAATGTGGTAATCTAACCCACCTCTGATCACATAGAGACAATCCCTTCTGTCAACTGAATCAGGGGTGGGGTGGGGCTATCTCTGAAACAGCCACAGAAAAAGCCTATTTGAAAAATTCAATATTTGGGATCTACCACATAAAGGAAATATAAATGTTATATTCCAACCTGACAGTCAACAGAACCTACCTCTTATCTCTCTGTTCTAGTTACAATGGCTGCATAACATTATCCCAAATCATAGAGGTTTACAATAACCATCTATATACATAAAAGCCTAAGCGACTGAACGACCAGTCACTATGATGCACACTGACCACCAGGGGGCAGGTGCTCAATGCAGGAGCTGACCCCTGGTGGTCAGTGCACTCCCACAGCCAACCTCCCGTAGCCCCTCCCCCCGGCCGGCCAACCTCCCGTGGCCTCAATCAGCCCTGATCACCGGCCAGGCTGAGGGACCCCACCCATGCACAAATTCATGCACTGGGCCTCTAGTCTTATTATAGTCACAGATTCTCAAGGACAGCAATTCAGAAAACAAACAGTGGGAATGGCTTATCTCTGTTCATAATATCTGGGAACTCAGCTGAAAAGACAGGAAGGCTGGTGTTGACTCCAGGCTGAGGATTGGAATCATTTACCTACATACATGGTGCCTCTGTTGAGATAACACAAAGACTAGGAATACTAACTGGACCTGCAGACCTGCATGTGGCCTCTTCTTGTGGCTTGGCTTCCTCGCACCCTAGGCACCTCAGGGGAGGCAAAAGTCATACAGGGATGCTCAGGATTCCAAGCACGAGTGTTTCAGTGAGCAAGGTGGAAGCTGCATGGCTTTTGATGACCTAACCTCAGACTCACATAGCATCACTTCTGCCAGATATTATTGGTTGAAATTAGAATTCATTTCTTTATGGGAAAGTGGCAGGATCATATTATAGGAAAGCTTGTGGAATGGGCGACACGTTTATGGCCATCTCTGTAAAAGACAGTTTCCCAGATCTCCCTTCCTTCCCCTTACAAGTCTGAAGGGCCAAAAGAGCTGTCAATAGGGGGAAGGAGGTGAAAAGCTCAGTAAGTCCTATTTATCTCTTCCAATTTCAGGCTTCTCAGCCTAAAGAAAATGTAAATTCAATGCAATATAAAGTTCTGAATATTGCATTGGATGTTTTGAAAATTGAAATAAAGACAGTTAGCTACCTGATATTGACAAGCTTTAAGAACTACCTGAAATTTCATCCAGGGGATGTGTGGACTGTGTGCTTGCTGCAGTGAAAGAATAAAGTTGTTTTCTACGTGCACCCTATTCAATTCACTCAACATGGAAATAGGCGACCTGCACATGCATTGCAGTATGCCATTTGTATGCATTACAAAGAATTCCCTTTATGGAGTTTGCAGTAACACTATGCTCCTAGGGAATCTGTTTCAGCCATTTGTTAGTCGGGTAGGACTCAGAAATTAGTTACAAAAGAAAACAAACCAAAGATAATTTAAACTATGGTCTTTGGGGCCTGGTTTTAGAAAATTATTTTGGTGTATTCATGACCTTCACTTGTCCTAACACTGTTGTTTGTTTTTGTTTTGTTTTGTTTTGTTTTGTTTTGTTTTAAGTGAATTTCCCTTTAGAGAATGGGGTGGGTATTGTCTACTGAAAAATTGTAGAACTTGTGGGAACAAAGATACTGTTTAGGCTGGCCAGAGACACCTCTCACCACACTTCTTTTAGAAAGTCATAGTTTCTTTTCACCCCAATTTTTAATTTTGAAAAATTTTAATGTACTGAAAAGTTGAAAGAATATCCTGTGAACACTCATATACCCTTAACTAGATTCAACAACAAACAGGGGCATTTGAGATCTTACTTCCCAGTAGGTCATCAGTTTGGTTCAACTAAAGTTATAAAAATCTCAAACACACACACACACACACACACACACACACACACACAACAAAGATAGTCAAATAGCCAAATAGCTGCCACATTTGTTTATATCTGTACCCATTTCTTCTGTATTCACATTTGTATCTATTCAGCTGAGTCATCTGGAAAAAAAAATCATGATGCCTCTCCCCTTTAGCATGATTCCCCTGAAAGCACTGTCATTTCCTAACACCCACAGTACCATTACCATTAATGCACTTAGGAAAGTAAATACTGATATAATATTATCTAATATGCATTACACATTGAAAATTCCTCAGTTTTCCCTATAATGTCCTTTACATTTTCCCTTCATTGAAGATCCAGTCAAGGACCATATATTACAATTTATTGTCATGTCTCTTTGATCTTCAGAGCAGTTCTTTTGTCTTATTGATATATTAAGAGTCAATAACATTGTAGCCAGTCATTTTGTAGAATGAACCTTGATTGAATTTGCCCAATTGTGCCATGAACAGTTTCAGGTTAAACATTTTTGACAAGAATATTATATAGCTGATGTTGTTTTTTTCAGGAGGCAAGAATCATTTATTTCTCCCATTGTTGGTGACATCAGGTTCAATCACTTGGGTAAGGGGAGGTGTGCTAGATTGCTTCCTTATAAAGAAAGGGTTTCTGTGCCTCTGTAACTAGTTAAATATATGATATTTTGATCCTGTGTACATATTCTGTTTCTCAACAACTTTTCAAGATCAATTGTTATATTTGTGGCTGCAAAATGGTGATTGCTTTTCCAATTCTATGAATTTCATTACATAGCTCACCTAGAATAAAAGAAGAGCCTTTTCTCTCCTTCCTTATTTATTTTTACCATGACTATTAACTCATGAGCTATTAATCCAATACATCATATTCATGACCCTGATTATTCTTTGAATACCCAACCGTCCCAAATTTGGCCAGTGGGAAACCCTTCAGGCTGGCTCCAATGTCTTTTACATGTCCAATCACTTTTCAAGCCCTTTCGTGCTTTCTGACATAAAATGTCCCAGGCTCAACATGTAATTTCTTGCCACACCCAGAAATCAGCCATTTAGCCAAATAGCCCAAGTTCTTTTAGTAGGACTCAATTAGAAACCAAGATCAGTACTCAGTAATACCACTTCTAGGAATATATCCCAAGAAAACAGAAACACCAATCAGAAAGGATATATGCACCCCTATGTTCATAGCAGCACAATTTACAATAGCTAAAATTTGGAAACAGCCTAAATGCCCATCAGCTGATGAGTGGATTAGAAAATTGTGGTACATCTACACAATGGAATACTACGCTGCTGTAAAAAAGAAGGAATTCTTACCAATTGCAACAGCATGGATCGAACTGGAGAGCATTATGCTAAGTGAAATAAGCTAGTCAGTGAAAGATAAATACCACATGATCTCACTCATTTATGGAATATAAAGAACATTATAAACTGATTAACAAAAATAGATACAGAGACAAAGAAGCATCGAACAGACTGTCAAACTACAGCGGGAAGTCAGGGGAGGTGGGGGTGGGAGGGGCTGTAAGAGATCAACCAAAGGACTTGTATGCATGCATATAAGCATAACCAATGGACACAAGACACTGGGAGGGGGGTGAGGGCATGTGCTAGGGGGTAGGGGAGGCCAGGGGGAGGTCAATGGGGAAAAAAAGGAGACAAATGTACTACTATTTGTAATAATTTAAACAATAAAAATTTTTTTAAAAAAAGAAACCAAGATTAGGGTGCTAGGTATGCCAATCGCTACTGGAAAATGAGCAGTGTTCATTTGTATGTTCAGTAGACTCTGCTAAGAAATATGTGCGTGTGTTTTTTTTAACTAATTACCTTTTAAAGAGACCAAATTCTTGATTTTAGTTAATATTATTTCAATGACTAAAAAAGAGACACCAAATCTTACCCTTCAATCTTTTCTGTTAATGGAGATATAGTTTACACATAACATTGTGTAAGTTTTAAGGTGTACAACATTGGTTTGATACATTTATATATTGCAATGTAATTACCCTAGCAGTTTTTGCTAACATTTCTATCACATCACATAATTATCATTTCTTTTACAATCTTTTTTAAAACTTATCCTGTATTACCATTTATACTGAAGGGTAATGTCATTTACTTGCATATACCACTATCTGCTAGACTGCAAGTTCCTTGAGGGAAGTGTTTTAATGTTAGTCATTATTCCTTTACATTTTACATATTCATTAATTCAACATATTTCTATTGTCCCTTCTGCATGGAGTGGAGTGAGAGGAAGTACGCTCATAATAAATAACTGAGATATGCCTGAAGAACGGTAAGTGGGAAAGAAGATAGGGGGATACAGAAGGGATTACAAAGAGAGTGCTTCCTACAAAGGGCATGGCATATACGAAGATCTGCAGGCATGGGTTCAATTACAATTGATTAAAAGACATTAATTCTCCAAAACTTGGTAGAAATTAAGTAGACACAGTCTAAGTGATTCTGTAAAGGAAAATTACTGAGGAGAGCAGATATCGGGGAAAGCTTTTCTGAAAAATGCTATTAAAAATCATCTTTAAACAGTACATATTTTTAAACTCTGAAAAATTTTAAAATAACCCTCAGAGAATGAGTAGATAACATCAAAATTCTTCTAAATTCTTCTCAGCCATTTTTTCTCTTAGAAACTGTTAAATTAAATATTGAATAGATACAATATAATTGTATTAAATATGCATAATGCAGACAAAACAAACACAAACACCTGGGTGCCCATGACCCAATTTAATTAACAAAGTTACCTTCATGTTGGAAGCCATGTGTATTCCAGGGCATCCCACTGAATTGGCTCATCCCTTAGAGATAACCATCATTCTAAATTTAATGTTATTAGACATTTACTCTCTCCAAATATTTACTTCAATACGAAGTCTGTGTCCCTAAATCATGCACTATTTAATTATGCATGGTTAGGAACTTTACAGAACTGTAAACATACTCAGTGTTTCTTCTGCAACCTTCAGTTCCTAAGAATCAATTAAGTCTTTGTTTCAATTACATTTATTTTCAAATAATCAAAAATTTCATGAGATAAACACAACACAATTTGTTTACCTGTTCTGACGTGAATGGATACTTGGGTTGTTTTCAGTTTTCCGCTATCTCAAACAGCACTGCAGTCAATACTCTTACACATGTATCCTGGGCAAGAGCTTCTCTGAGAGAGGATGAAATTGCTCAGTCACTAAATTTGTGCATCTCAAATTAACTAGACAGTATCAAACTGCTTTCCAAAAATGATTTCTCCAATTTACCACTCTACCACCTGTGTATGTGTGCAGTTGCTCCACATCCCCATCAATGCTTAATATTATCCAATGTTTTGAATTTTTTCATTGTGGTAAATATTTTGGTGTTTTATTCTGCCTCTTAATTGGCAAAGCTCTAGTTACTGATAACAAATGTCTTATATGCTATTGACCATTTGGAGTTTCTCTTATGTGAAGAATTGCTTCTCTAATGTTTAAGATTTCTATCCAATATTCTATTGTTTTCTCTTTTCTTTTATTGCTTGTAAAAGTTTTTTAATATATCCTGAATACTGATATTTTATCAATTACATGAATTACACACATATTTGCCCTATTGTGGCTTTTCCTTCATCAAACTCTTTATGATGTCCTTTGGTAAAAAGAAGTTCTCAATTTAAATACACTAAAGCTTTTATATTGTTCATGTTTGTTTTTTTCTAACTTGGTTAAAAAAATATTTCTTTGTACCAAATATATTTATAACCTGAAGGTTTATAAAGAATATCCTATAAACACTCATAAAACCTTAACTTAGATTCAACCCAAAGGTCATAAATATATTGTGGGGTTTTGGGGTTTTTTTGAGTCTTATAATTTTGGATTATGGTGTGAAGCACAGTCCAATTTCATTGTTTTCCATTTATATCATCACTAGAGGCCTGGTGCTCAAATTCGTGCACGGGTGGGGTCCCTTGAAATGTCCGGCGATCAAGGCCTATTGGGGGGCCAGCCAGCCAGGGGGAGGGACCCCAGGAGGTTGGCCGGCTGGCCCCTCTGATAGGGCCAATGGGGGAGCCGGCCAGCTGGGGGGAGGGGTCACAGGAGGTTGGCTGGCCAGGGGGAGGGGCCATGGGAGGCTGGCTGTGGGATCTCACTAACCACCAGGGAGCAGCTCCTGTGTTGAGCATCTTCCCCCTGGTGGTCAGTGCACGTCATAGTGACTGTTCAAGCGGTCTTTCAAGTCCTTCCGGTCATTTGGTTATAAAGGTCACTTAGTCTTTTATATGTAGAGATTTTTTCATGCATCATTTACTGAAAGTCCATCTTTTATACCTAATCTGTAATGCTAGCTCAATTAGATCAAGTTTTGATATCTGGGTAAATCTGTTTCTGAAACTGACAAAGAATTTCACCAATTTGTTTATTTCTTCATAGGACACTAAATTTATTACTACAACTATACAATGCTTCTTGATATCTGGTAATGCAATCCCTGTACTTTGTTCTTTGTTCAGAGTAGACTTATTCTTGGCTTATAGTTTTCTATGTTTACTTTGGAATAATGTTTTCAAGTTCTACATAAAAGCCTGCTGGGATTGCAGTGAATTGTGGGTGAATTTTGAGATCAACATTTTTGTAGTATTAATAATCCAATCCAAAAATATGGTATGTCTGTATATTTACTTAGGTTGTCTTTAATGGCCTCCCATTAAGCTTTACAACTTTCTCAAAAAATATCTTGGCCCTGGCTGGGTATTGCTCAGTGCTCAGTTGATTGAGCATCTTCCCAGGTATAGAGAAGTGGCTGGTTTGATTGCCAGTCAGAGCACATACCCAGGTTGCAGACAAATGACAGATGTTTCTTTATGTCTATCTCTCTCTTCCCCTCTCCTTCCCTCTCTCTCTCTAAAATCAATAAAAACAATTTTAAAAATCTTGCTCAGATTTTGTTAGATATATTTCTAGCCACTTTAAAATTTGGTGCTATTGTAAATTTTACCTTTGTTTAAAAATACATTTTCTAAACTATTGTATTGTAAGAATTCAACTTGTTTTTATACATTGATTTCATATCTAGCAGATTAAACTATTATTATGCATTTTTAGTACTCTTTGTAGACAACCATATTGCCTAAATAATGAGAGTTTTATTTCTTTCTTTCTGGCCTATACTCTATTTCTTTTTTTCTTTTTTTTTGTAACTTACTGCTAGGACCTCCATATAATTTTAAATAGAAGTGTTGATATTTGGGCAAATGCTTTTAACATTTCACTATTAAGTAAGTTATTTTCTGTAAATATTTGTATTTATCCTTTTTCAGTTCAAGGAAGTTAACTTCTAGTCCTAGGCACCCCCCACCCAAAGTTCTATTTTGAAAAATTTTGAACATCAAAAAGGCTGAAATAATAGTTCAATGAGTATTCATATATTCTCTATTTAAACATCATTAAATTACTAGAGGCCCAGTGCACGAAAATTCATGCATGGGGAAGGCGGGTGGGGGGTCCCTCAGCCCAGCCTGCCCCCCTCACAGTCCGGGAGCCCTCACGGGATGTCCTACTGATGCAGTCTGGCCTCCCTCTGCAGAAGGCGACCGGCCGACCAGGTATATAGATACTTTCTGGAGGCAGCACGGACTCCTTCCTTATTTCTTTCCTCTAGTTGGAGAACAGGGGACTAAAAGGTGGAGACAGAACTGTGGCTGGGCCTGGGGCTTTTGTAGGCAGCAGAAAGAGCGAGAGGCCTGGGGAAAGTCTAGACACATTTTCTTCGATTGTCCTCCCTTCTTCTGGACCCCTCCCTCTGTTTTTTCCTTCTCATGGTGGATGCTCAGGCCTTGGACCGACCAGAGCCCAGCGATGGTGGTGTTCAGCCCCCTCACTTCTTAGCTTAACATACAGCCACCTCGCATTCAAGGCAGGGCTGTTTTCAAGTGACTAAAGTGCTGGGAATCCACAGCTCCCAGCCTCTCCTCTCTCAGTTTCCTCCTTGGGTTAGTTGCAAAGTTCACCGAGATGCCAAAGCAGCTCTGAGCTGGGGGGTAGAGGGGACACGCAGGCAGCACCACGTCCCAGGTCAGGGACAAAGGCAGGCAGGGTCATGTCCCAGGTCAGGGACACAGGCAGGCAGGGTCATGTCCCAGGTCAGGGATGCAGGTAGGCAGCTTTACCTCAGCGCTGGGCAGGACGTTAGTGCTGGGCAGGCCTGGGCGTGCCTCTGCTGGGGGCGAAAGCCCCTGCCCCCATCGCCGCCCCCCCAGCTCCTGAGAGTGCGCAACCTGTTGATTGGTCGTGACTTGGACACCATAACGGACAAATTAGCATATTACCTCTTTATTATATAGGATTTATTTTATATGTTATGCCTGATCATTCCAATATTTGATGTTTTTTTAGCTAAGGGGTGGTGTTTCTCTTTATGATTTATGTGGGGATTCTGTTACTAGACACTCACCTTGGGCTGGCCTTGGGCTGTGTATCTGGCTTAACTTGTCCTGGAAAGGAATGAAGTCCAAAGCTCAAGGTGTCCTGGTTCAGCCAATCCCCTTAAGATAAAATCCAACATCAGTCCTCTGCTTTCCTCTATGCCTTCCCACTGTCACTCAGTTTATGACTCTTACTCATTTGCCAGCTCATTAAGGCTATTTTAAAGTATTTTTTAAAATACGTTTTTATTGATTTCAGATAGAAACATCAATGATAAGAAAAAATCATTGATCAGCTGCCTCCTGCACACCCAGGCATGTGCCCTGACTGGGAATTGAACTGTGACTTCCTGATTCATAGGTTGCTGCTCAACCCCTGAGCCATGCCTGCCCAGCAGGACTATTTTTTGTTTTGTATTTTCACTAAGCATTTTTAGTTGTTTTCAGTGGGAGGGTCAGTCCAGATATACACTATAAGAAATGGAATTTGGTATATTCTTTACGTGAAACTTGGAATTATATACCAATACCAGTCTTCCTTAAAGCTAATTTTCCCCTTTCCTTCATGAGGGCTACTGGCACAATAACTAAGCTTTTCTTTCCCATCTTCCACACACAATCTTTATTAGCTTCACAACTCCTACTGTCTTTAGAGGATTCCTGACCTAAAATGGCTATACAAGCAAAAGCTAAATTCTAGTTTCCAAAGATGAACAGACTCCCGGAAGTAAAACCAGCAAAAGTGAGCTGACTGCATACAAAGATTTTCTAAGATCGCCACCTTATCTCTATGGGGATTTACTGTTACTACATAAGGCAAGATGTTTTGACATAGGACAACTTGCTCTTTTAAAGTACAGAAGCTTTGTTGTTCTTAATCATTTCATTTTCTAGTCACTGCTGCCTGTTAAAAAACACCCATAATTATGCTGGAAGTTAAAATTAGATGTATTTGAACAAGAACAACCACTCCTCCCCCCACACATATGCACACTCACACACCAGCTTCTCACACAGGCTGGATGGCGCCATGGAGCT
This sequence comes from Myotis lucifugus, assembly GCF_000147115.1. Classification (NCBI taxonomy): domain Eukaryota; kingdom Metazoa; phylum Chordata; class Mammalia; order Chiroptera; family Vespertilionidae; genus Myotis; species Myotis lucifugus. The sequence goes on along the minus strand of NW_005871112.1, from coordinate 3,089,785 downwards.
GACCAAGGCAATGCTGTGAACAACGTTACATTAATTTCAGGGCTTATCCTGCACGATGGCCCTCAAACCTGGCCTTTCCTAGACGGGTGTTCATATACCCTCTGAATCAAGAAGGGTATGAAAAAAAAATGAGACAGCTCTGTCCCTGATTGGCCCCTGTCTTTTTACCTTGTCTCTCTGCCGGTCACACCCATCTCACTGGGAGCATTATCAAGTTCAGGTGATTTCACTCCGCTGAGACCCATTTTTGTTTGGCTACAGATGAGTTCAACTAAAGATAAAGGGCCTCGAGTTATTCACAGACCAGCATGCATTTTTATATTACTTTACCGTTACTGCTATGACAGATTACCACACATTTAGTGACTTAAAACAACACAGGCTTATTCTCTTGCAGTTTTGGAGGTCAGAATTTTGAAGTCTTCAAGAGCTAAAGCAAGGTGTCTGTAAGAAAGTTATGTGTTGGTTTTTTTTGTGTGTTTTTCCCCCCATTCACAGGTTCTGATGGAAAAATGTATGTGTAGTAAGTCCTCACTTAATGTCATGGGTAGGTTCTTGGAAACTGCAACTTTAAATGAAAGGACATATAATGAAACCAATTTTACCATAGGCTAATTGATATAAACAAGAGTTAAGTTCCTATGGCATATTTCTGCTCACAAAAACATCACCAAACTTCTAAAAAAAAATCACCCAAATACTTATACTATTATAATTGGAAATAACATTTAAGAAAGGTTAATGAAAACAAGTAGATAATTACTTTCCAGCCTGCTTATTCCAGTTCAGGATCACAGGTAGCTCAAGGCACAGGCGGGGAACCGACCCTGGACAGGACGCTCTTCCATCTCAGGGCGCACCCGCACCCATCTCACTCAGACTGGGGCCATTTAGACACACCAGTTCACCTCCTGTGCACATCGCGGGATGTGGGAGGAGACGGGGATTCCTGGAAAAACCCACACAGGCATGAGCTGGAGGTGCAAACTCCACACAGGCAGTGGCCCTGGCTGAGAATCAGTATGTTTCTCATCACCATTATAACAAAACAACGTTGAACAAAATGACATTATTCACGGATCTGGGGTACTTGCCTTTTCCAGCTTCTAGTGGCCATGATAAGCCTTGCCTTGCGACCCTCTCCTCCATCTTCAAAGCACATACTGCAAGCTCTACTTCTGCCACCCCCTCACCTTCTCTTCTACTCTGCCTTCTCCTGCCTCCCGCTTGTTGTGATGACTGACATCCCACTCACCTGGCTAATCCAGAATCATCTCCCCAGCTCAAGATCCTTAATTTAATTGCATCTGCAAAGTTACTTTAGCCAAATGAGGTAACAGATTCAAAAGATCCAGGGACTAGGATGTGGACGTCTTTGGGTGCACCCTTACTCAGCCTCCCATAGTTTACAGTGTGGAACGGTCTCTCCCATGCTTTCTAACTCCGTCTCCTTATGCCAGCCTGCAAGCCTGATGTCACCTGACCGCCAGACTAAGGTTCTTCTTGCTGGTCCATTTATTCTCTCTAGGGAGCCAGGAGGGAATGTGACCACCAGTTATTTAAAAAAAAATTAGTCCTAACATTCCTTATTCTAATTAATGATGCTTTTCTCATATATTTGAGATATCCAAAGTCTTATTTAGAAACTTCTCCAGTGTGGACCTCAAATTCTCCTCGTTCATTGGTTTATTGCCCACTAAAAATTTAAGGTAATTTCCAGACATTCGTAACACTGTTTAACATCAAAAGTGTTTTAAACTATATTGTAGGTAATGTCACAGTGGATGTGCCACCATTTACCTTCACTTTCCTCTGTTGATGAACATGCTGACAACATTACAATGGGTTTTATTTTTCTCATAGATATTATCACTCAAAGACACTAATAGGAACATCCCTCATGGGGAATAGTTAAAATATGACTATCTTCAAAGCCATAAGGTAAAGAAATCATATAAAGAGAGCTATTGATAATCTATTGTGTAAGTGTTTATATATGTTTCCATGGACTTTGCCAATGTAATATTAATACTGTTAATAAAAGCCAACAGTTTAAAGCTTTGCTGTGATGCCAAATTTCTTCCTTAGAACAGCTCTATGAGGTAAATATTATTAGTCTACTTTGTACAACTAGCAAGAAGCTAGAAGGTGTTCAACCTGAAATCCAGACGTCATGGAGAGAGTATGATACTGGAATGGTTCATGGGAAAACAATTTTGAACATGAGGTCTCTGCAAACGTGGTGTTTTATTCACATTCTCCTAGCCTAAAGTTTAGGCCTCTAGCTTCTCAGAGTCTGGGCCCTGGTGACTAATCCTACCCAGATTCTCAGCTCTGGTGAAAAGGTTAAGGAAAGAGGTATAATAGGTATTTAGAAAGTATTTCTCATCCTGACACCTTTGGAAAGACTGCCCTTTCAGACAGAGGCATGTTTTGACACCTACAAATCTCTCTGAAAGTAATTTCTGAAATGTTAGGTACATCCAAGGTACTGAGAGTTCAAGTTTTCATCTAGAAAATACCTCAATGAGTTAGTGATTCATATGAAAAGAAACAAAGCCTTTCTTAAACAAAGATTTCTGTAAATGTAGTTTTAAAATGCAATTGATTCTGATACCTAAGACAAATTGTGAGAAGCAGTTCATTTTAACATACAATATCCATTAGAAAAGTGTATTCAGCAAATAAAATGCAGATATTGAATTTTTTTAAAATATATTTTATTGATTTTTTACAGAGAGGAAGGGAGAGAGATAGAGAGTTAGAAACATCGATCAGCTGCCTCCTGCACACCCCCCACTGGGGATGTGCCCGAAACCAAGGTACATGCCCTTGACTGGAATCGAACCTGGGACCCTTCAATCCACAGGCCGACGCTCTATCCACTGAGCCAAACCAGTCAGGGCTGAATTTTTTTTTTTTTTTTAAGAAGAGAGTGATGGAGGGCAAAAGTGAGAAAAGATATAAAAAACAAAGAAAGAAGAGAGGCAGTGAGACTAGAGATACCTATACCTGTACATGAGCCTTATAATCTGTGTGCGGAGGCTAGAACTGAAAGACAGTCAAAGCAAGTCAGGCAGGGATTAGCTAGATGCTCACAATCTTGGTGTGTTTTTTTTGTTGTTGTTTCCCTTCGTACCCAGAAGACTAAATTACAGTTTGGTTGGGGCCATATTGACCTTCTGGCCAAGGTAGCATAAATAAAAATGTTGACTGAGCCTGCCCCTGGAATCATCTTTGACATCCTGAGCTCATCTCCTTCTACTTATGCAGGGACCCCAAAGGCATGGTTCTGAAAGGCAGCCTGACCAACTGGGAAGAATGGAATCTCTGAGACATGCCTTGAAGGGGAGCTACCAAGGAGATCCATCAGACTTGTGTCTGAATCAAATATGATCAAGAAATACACCCTTATTGTTTTGAGCTTCTACGATATTGGTGATATTTGTTACAGTAGCCAGCATTAATTACCTTAAAGTAGTAGATGAGTAACAGGGTCAGATTTGTGTCTCATGTAAATCCTTTGGCGATGTGTGAGGTTGGATTGGAGAATAAAACAAGACTGAAGACAGAGAGATCAACTGCTGAGATGGTACAGGCAAGACAGGGGGAGCTGAGATAACTACTATTGAGGGAAAGCAGAAAAGTAAGCAGAACTTCAGGATGGGTGGGTGTCAGGATTAAGGGGGTGGGGGGAGAGTTCAAGGCCAACACCCATGCAACTTAGTGAAGAATGTGGAAGGTCTGTGAAAACACCAACTGAAAGATAAGACTGAACAAGAAGCCACCTTGGGAGGATTGGGATGCTCTGTCTGAGGTATTTCTCCTCTCGCTGCACTTGTCACATTTGTCATTTATTTCTGTGATTATTTCACTACAGGATTGTTAAACTGTAAAGATTCATGAGGGTAGGAACCTTATGCATTTTTACATAACTTCCATTCCTATTATTAAGCCATTCTTGGCATGCAACAAACAATTAATAATTGAAATAAATAAATAGAAAGCAAGCTATGACAAGCAAACATTTGGACTTATAAACTTCAAGGGGGAAAAATGACATGCAAATTGATAATTAGAAGTCTTCAGCCTTAACAGATGAAATGCTGAGTGTGGAAAAAGTGGTCCTTATAAAAAGGAGGGATGAAAAACATAGGGAAGGACACGTACAGGGTAAAGGTATGTTTTATTCTTTTGTAGGAAAGGACTTCTTCACAGCTTAAGAAGAAGGAAATGGTGGAGAAAAGGAATTGATGATACATAGGAATGTGAGGAAGACTATAGCCCAATATAAGAGAGAGAAGGCACCTGTGCAGCATAGATTGACTTGAACGAAGGGGTCTTCTGACCCTACAGGAGATAAAGTAAAGGTGGATAGGGGTAAATTTGTATGTGGTGGGAATTAAATTTGAAAGAGATTATTTAAGTGGGCAGTATGTGTGTGTGTGTATGGGGGGTCAGTTCTTGAGGAGAATGGGGAAGGTTAGAATATCATTGAGCAGTAACCAAAACAGCCAGATGGAGAAAACCCAAATGGTTTACCAACAGCACTCAGGGCCGAGCTTAGGTTAGAGACTATGAATTTGTGTACCATGAAACTCAGGCCACATATAAAACCTTTCAAATATTTATTCCGCTCCGAGGGTTGTAAAGCACTGTGCTAGTTGCAGGGACAAAAGTATGTTAACGATGTTAGTGCTTCCCATTTATTGTGGCTGAGGTACAATCAGTCATTTCAGTAAAAACAAAACTTATTGGTTGGCTGTGTGAAATTTTCCCCTCTTCGAGCTGTTGTTTTATTAGAGTGGTACACACGGGTTCCTTGCTTTATTTCTCAAGTTAAAGCATTTAGTGTGTTCTCTCACTGACCTTCATTAAATAAATCACAGTGAGCTTGACAGTCTGGTAACGGCCGATGAAATCGGGCAGTGAGAGAGTCTGCATACTTTATCCTTCTGTGGCTCCATTTCCCTCCTGAGGCTGAATTTTCTCTTTACCCATTCCCTTTCCCTCAAGGCGAATCACCAGGTAAATAGTCTGATAAATGTGTTAATTTAGCATCACTGTAAAGCTGAGAATTTCTCTTAAAGATGCTGTTAGTTAAGGTTGAGGTCAGTTTTCTAGAGCCATCAAACGAAACCCCCAAGTCCCTGCTTGCTTGGTGCTACATATATTAGGCCGGGGTTTGCTGACAGGTAATAATATTTAAAATAGTTTAATGTTTAATTTTTTCCCCAAAATTGAAATTGCAGCATAAAGATGCTAAAAGAGTTGACCAAATTTATTGGCTAGTAAGAAAGAGACTAAGAATCCATGTCTTATGCACAATTAAATGATTTTCTACTAGACAGAATAACCCAGACAATATGTATTTCCCATTGTATCCAAGAATATTATTGACTTAATTTTATCAAAGTAGTTATTTGGTCTCTAAAGCAGAGGGATTTTTTCAGAATGTCAATGCTGCATACTAATAAAGGAGAGAGAATGCACCTGTGGATGGATATTGCAGGAAAAAGTATTATGTGAATATTTTACTGATAACCTCATATTTTTGTATCATTGCGTGCTGTTTTGAGAACATTAGGTAAAAGTCATGTAAAGATATGCGATTTGGCAGGAGGCTTTGGGGGAAATTATTGAACTACAGTGGTGATTTTTGCCCTGCCTGTCTTATGAACCTGCTCCATTAGTGAATCAACTTGAATGGCTGGTAAATTAATCCAGTGAAATAGCATAATGGTAATAACAGCCAATTATAATAATTTCAAAATTCACCTACTTGCATTTACCAAGGTCATCCAACCAAACAAGAATTCAGAAAAATTAATATTATGTTTCCTTTTTATTAAATTATCTCTGAGGGCTCAGAAGGAAGGAGTGTTGAAAACCAATCTGGTTTTATCTTTTAAATCCTCCTCCTCTACTTAACTGAATCCCCTGTTAGGCTTATTTAAAAAGTGACAGCCTGAGGAACCCAAGTAATGCAGAAAAAAAAATAGGATATTCAAACAATTGAAACAACTGCATTTGATATGTTTATCTCTTCAGCACTAAGTGATTATTAGCACTCTTGTTTTGATCACTTTTTTGGCATTGGAAGCTACATATAGTCATTCTATGTATCCCCTTGACATAGTTTGTATCTATATTACTAGTGCTATTGTGTGGGGGATGGGGAAAAGCTTTGGAACCCATGCTTTCCTGCATTTCCTCTCCATTAATATTACACTTTATTATTAAAATTGTAATCATGGCAAGTGTAATTTAATTTAAAAGCATATTTGCACTTTAAAATATTAATATGTAATTTCTGTGCACATTATTTAGATTCTACCTTGCCTCCTACATATCAAATTGTTTTTTTAATCCAGGTATTTCATTGAATCTTCAAGAACTCTGATTTAGTCCTGGTCACCACTGTCACTTGATTTTCCACAACATCCTTCTTCATGGACCTATTCCTCCAATTCACTCATTAAAGTTTCCTTCATTCATATAGTATTGTACACCTGAAACTTATATAATGCTATAAGTCAATGCTACCTCAATTAATAATAATAATAATAATAATAAACAAAATTAAATCAGAAAAACATCTACATCATTCATTCTGCTATTTTTATGACCTACTATTTGCCATATACTACCAATGATGGCAAACCTATGTCACCTCTGACACACAAACTCATTTTTTTGGTTGGTTTTTCTTTGTTAAATGGCATTTAAATATATAAAATAAATATCAAAAATATAAATCTTTGTTTTACTATGGTTGCAAATATCAAAAAATTTCTATATGTGACACAGCACCGGAGTTAAGTTAGGGTTTTTCAAAATGCTGACACGCCGAGCTCAAAAGGTTCTCCATCACCGTACTATGCTAAGGACTGAGCAGAGATCAGTAAACAGCAGAACATAATTACTGTCATCTGGGAGCTTACAGGATAATTTTTCTAAATTTTAAATTTGCTTATAGCATTTTCTTCCTTAATGTCTTTCCATGATTTTTCACAGTGCTAATAATACATTCAAAACATGTTAACAGGAGTCCTTCAGGATCTGGTTCCTAGTTATATCTGTTCTAATCTCCCTTGATCAGTCAGAATTCCTAGTTGCAAACAACAAAAAGCTGACTCTAGTTGAAGTCACAGGAGAGGAATTTATTAAAAGAACACAAAGCATGGCCTAAGATTGTTGGTGAATTGGGAAACAAGGCAGGAAGCTTGGCTTTGAGAACTAATGTCCAAATTCTCACAGCAGAATAGGCCTCACAGAAACCTCTGTCAGCATCAAGGAGCACCAGATCCTCAATTGTTCTGCCACCGCTTAAGCCTTAGCATTTCAACCTTAAGGTCACTACTAAGACCAAGCTGTATGCAATGCATAAGGGAGGGAGGGAGAGAGGGAGAGAGGGAGAGAGAGAGAGAGAGAGACTGAGTCCTCTACTTCCCTCTTTTTGCACTGGCTTATGAGTTCAAGTCTGGCTTGGATATATCTGTTAATGGGAATTAGGCCTTGCATGTGCCTTAGCTAGAAGAAAGACTGGGAATAGAAATAGGTATCATTTTCAGCCCATTTAGGGAAGGGAGTTTTACTTCCAACCAAGACTCATAAAATGCGGGGATTCTCTAAGCATGAAAATAGGCGTTAGATGGCAGATGGATGCCAGGACTGATTGGCAGACCCTGAACAATGGATGAATGATTACTCTGACACATGTTTCTGTGAAAGAGAGGCTAAGGGACTACTTGGCTATAGTCACCAAGTAGCCTCATTCACTTGCCTCCTTAGACTTTATTGTAACAATAGCTTAAACTAAAATTAATTATTAGATACTATCAGCAGGGTAAGCATCCTTGAGAAAACACCTGAATCTGTAGTGTCTTTTAAGCAAATACATGTCAGATTTGTTTGCAAAAGTCAAGGCAGGGGCTGCCACCTTTGGCAAGGTCCCCCAGAGCCTCCAACCTTTCAGAGAATCCTTACAGACTTTCCAACCAAATGCTAAGCTATGTAGACAAATATGTCAATGGAACAGAATAGAGAGCCCAGAAATGAACCAACATAAATATTGTCAATTGATCTTTGACAAAGAGCAAAGGCAATACAATGGAGCAAACATAGTCTTCAACAGATGGTGCTGGAACAACTGGATATCCACATGCAAAAAAAGAATCCTAGACACAGATCTTATCCCCTTCACAAAAATTAACTCAAAATGGACCATAGACCTAAATGTAAAACACAAAACTATAAAACTCCTAGAAGATAATATAAGAGCAAATGACTTTGGTATGGTGATGACTTTTTAGCTATGACACCAAAGGCACAATTCATGAAAAAAGAATGGATAAGATGGACTTGTATAAATTAAAAACTTCTACTCTACAACAGACAGTGTCAAGAGGATGAGCAGAGTAAGTCACAGACTGGGAGAAAATATTGGCAAAGATATGTCTGATAAGGGACTGGATCCAAAATTAGCAAAGAACTCTTAAAACTCAACAATAAGAAAACAAACCAACTAAAAGAATAAGCCAAAAATCTTAACAGGCACCTCTGCTAGTGTGAAGTGAGGGCAAGGAGAGGTGAGAAATGAAAGCCCCCCACCTCCACACACTCCTTTTAAGACCTACCAGAGGTCCAGGGTATGTTTGTGGGCCAGCAACATCAGTCCTGCACAAACCTACTGAATTAGAGCCCTCATTCTAATAAAGTCTCCACATGGTTCATATGTACATTAAAGTATGAGAAGCACTGAGTAGTTGAGCCATTACTGTTCTGCTTACATCTCTACATCGCATTTGTGTGCACACCAGCTACCAGTTTGATTTTAATCCCAACACTCAGTGCTTGTTCAACATTCAAGCAGCCAGAACAAAATGTATCTGCAAGCCCGGAGTACCCAAAGAGATTAAGAATATACCTCTCACCTGGGCAAACATTAACCGATGATGGACAGGTGAGGGGGATAGGCTATCACCCCAATCTCAATTCTGAAGTCTGATGTTTTTTCCATGGTTCTCCTAGGATATTGAGCCAAAGTTAATCCCTGAGGACTTTGCTTGGTGTCACATCATTGACTGGCCTGCTTCCCTTTACTTCTTCAATGTTCCTGATAATTTATTCTGATGAATCATTTTGTCCTGGCTCTTCATCACAGTGTCTGATACTAAAGAACCCAAGGAAGATACAAGGCAAGGTAGAGTTCCTAGACCACAAACTAATAAATGATTTTCCCATATTTTTGCTCTTTCCTGATATTTCCCTGTGCCATGCCAGCACGGTCAAGGGTGAACCTGATGGGGGTGGTGAAGGATTTAGAAAAGACAGACAAGAGAATAAAAGCTGGGTCTCAGTGGGACGCTGCTTCTCTGATGGAGAGACAGCGACAGCGTCACAGCCTGTAAGCTGTCTTTTTATATTATAGCCAGATTCCAAGAGGCAAAGTAAGGGCGTGGTTACAACGTTCTCGTGAGTTTTGAATCTACTCAGTTACATGCACCTGATCAAGCTTTGTTTACTTGCTGCACCTCCGGCAGCCCATATCACTTAGTCATGTGGGACCACAGGTTCGGACCAGAGGGCTTTGCCTTCCAAGCTGGGACTTGCACGTGGCCATGAGAGGACTGTGCCCTCTCATTAGTCTGAGGCTTGAACCTGTCCAAACACTGTAGCCACTCTCCACATTTCCCAAGTGGTATAATTTTATATTAGATTCAGAAGCAGTGAAAGTGTTTTTTATTTGTTTTGTTTTTTAAGGTACCAACATGGATTTCTATCTCTGATCAAGATGGAGTAACAAGGACATTCCAACTTGAAACAATGATTTTTAAAAAAGACAGCGCTATATGGAGTAATGATTTCCAAAGCATTTAATATCAGGTAACAAAGGAGAGTGATCTCTGAGAGACAAAAAGAAAGAGAAGAAAGTCCAGTGATTACCCCACTTGACTGCTTTAGAGCATTTCCAGGCTGCAGTGCAAGGAGACCAGCCTCAGCAGAGCTTCATGGATTCCCTGATCAGAGGACAAGAGACCCTGAGAAGACCTAGGCAGCTAGTGTTTGCCGGAATAATGCCAGCGAGGAGAGAGCTGCACAGAGAGAGAGAAACAACACCACATGAAAATATAGATCTACACAAGGAATAAAAAGCACTGGAATGGGTTACTGCATTGTTAAATATTTATGATTTTTTATTATTATTTTAAAAGGTGATGACAAAAATATAATGCATTTTTATTAAGTGTGGAGCTGTAAATTCGTACAGCAAACATTTTATCATTTAATTTAAATATTAAATTTCATTCATTTTGTGTCTATTCTATTTTTTCAGATATTGACATCTACTAAAAATGAGATTCTGTTATACCACCTGATTTTAATTTTAATTTTAATATGTTTTTATTTATTTTAGAGAGAGAGGAAGAGAGAGGGATAGATAAAAACATTGATGAGAAATATCAATCGGCTGTCTCTTGCATGCCCCCTACTGGAGATTGAGCCTGCAACCAGGGCCTATGGCCTAACCAGGAATTGAACAGGTGACCTCTTGGTTCATGGATGGACACTCAACCACTGAGCTGCACCAGGCGGCTATACCATCTTTTCGCAATTCTGATCATTTTGCATATTCCTGCAAAAGAAGTACAGAATACTTTCTCTTTGTTTCATTACACCAAATTACCATTTTATTTTAAAATTAATATTGTGTCTAATAAGAAAAAAATTAGTGAAAGTACCCCAAATAGTTGATTTTTAAATCTTTGACATGATGAATCACATGCCTCCTTTTCTTTTATACTGTTAAGATATGTGAACTTTTGTCCCCCAAGAAATTTGCAGCTGGGATGGTTTTCTTCTTAGGATCTATAAATATTTTAAAAGTTCAGTTATCATGCTTAAAATTGCCAGAGCTGGATTATGCTTAGCCATTTAAATATTGATTTGCTTATATGTTCTTAGATAAAACTTTATCATTAGGAGTTGAATTTAATGTTACTTTGTAATGGAATTTTAGCACTGAGTAATAAATGATCCTTTATATAAATAATCATTTTTCTCAATCCTTATCTTAACTAACAGAATCTGTTACCAGGGGGATTTTTGTCCCAAATTTCCCCAAAAACCATAAAAAACAATTATGAAAATACTCTAGAACCTTTCCAAGACTCACTCTAAATAAAAATAATATACTGTTCAAATAAAATGTTTAATATATAAAATACCTCAACATGTATTGAATTTATAGGCAATTATTCATTAATTATAGGAGTTAGATATGTTATAGCTGAGAATTGCTGCATTGTACATGTTATGTTTTTCTAGTTTTGTGCATCTCTTCTATAATTTTGGTAGATTTTTTAATAGAGAAAAATCTAGTTTTAAAGTTAGTTCATTTACCTTTCAGTAAGCAGCTTATTTGATTTTTTTAATTCTAAACAATGTTTTATTTATTTTTAATTAACTGTATTGGGTTAATAACATTATAATAGGTTAATAACATTATGTAGGAAGTTTCAGGAGTATAATTCCATAATACATCATCTGTACATTGCAGAGTGTTCTCACCACCCAAAGTCTAGTCTCCTTCCATCACCATATATTTGATATCGTTTATCCTCCTCCTGGCCCCCACTCCCCTTCCCCTCTCATAACCACCATACTGTTATCTCTGTCTATGAGTTTGTTTATTGCTTTTTGTTTTATATCCCACATGATTGAAATTATAGGTTCTTGTAATTTTCCATTTGACTTATTTCACTTAGCATGATATCCTCAAGATCCGTCCGTGTTGTTGCAGATGGCAATATTTCATCTTTCTTATGACTGAGTAGTATTCCATTGTATACATATACTACATCTCCTTTATCCAATCATCAGTCAAAGGACAAATAATTTGTGTCCATGTCTTACCTATTGTGAATAATGCTGTAATGGACATAGGGATACATATATCTTTATGAGTAAATGCTTTTTAATTTTTCAGGTAGAAACTCAGAAAGATCGCTGGGTCATATGGTAGCTATATTCTTAATTTTTTGAGGAACCTCTATGCTAGTTTTCAAAGAGGCTGCACCAATTTACTTTTCTACCAGCAGTATATGAGGGTTCCCTTTATTCCACATGCCCTCCAACATTTGTTATTTTTTGTTTTATTAATAACAGCCATTCTAACAGGTGTGGGGTGGTAAGTCATTGTGGTTTTGATATCCCTTTAGCTGGTGAAGTTGAACATCTTTTCATATATCTGTTGACCACGTATATGTCTTCTTAGGAAAAGTATCTTTTGGGTCATCTGACCATTTTTTCATTGGATTGTTTCTCTTGTTGTTGAGTCATATAAGTTCTTTATATATTTTGAATATTAACCCCTTGCCAGAGTTTTTATTTGCAAATATCTTTTCCCATTCAGATGATTGCCTTTGTTTATTGATAGATTATTTTGCAGTGCAGAAATTTGTTAGTTTGATGTAGATCCATTCATTTATTTTTCCTTTTATTTCACTTGTCTTTGGGGTCAAGTTGACAAAAATCCCTCTGAGACCAAGGTTCATAAGTTTAATTTCTCTGTTTTCCTCTGGTATATTGTATTGGTTTAGGTTTTATATTTGTCTTTAATCCATTTTGAGTTAATTTTTGTTTAAAGCCTATTTGTTTGTGAATGCACTAAGAGCACTATGTAGCCAATCAATAGCAAGAAGAATATAAAAAAAGAATATAAAAATAAAAATTTTAAATTGCTTTTAATCACTTTGGTAAGAGAACCTCTACCTAAGAAAAAGTAAAACTCATGAGAAATAACAAGCATAGTGGAATTAAATTTTTATCAAAAGAATAGGAATGTAGGTCTTGTGTGTTTCTGAGCAGTAAAAAAACAAACAAAAAAACAATGCAAAGTATGTGTTAACAAAGTGACTTTAGAGTAAGCATGTCAAACTCAAAGGCTAACATGGGCCAAATAAGTAAGGTTTAAGTTTATGTGGGCCGCAAAAAAACAAAAGAAACATAGGTTTATTTCAATAGAGACATGCTGAATGCAAAGGGCTGAAATAAATGAGTAATTGTTAACATTAACATAAAATAATAGAACATTTAAATAAAAAATAATATTTTCTCTTGAACATTAACTTACTAGACACTGAATAACTGCACAAATTAAGTGTAATGCTAATAAACCTATTTTTCTTGTTCTACAAAAGCGAAATATTTCCTGTTGTGCACACCAAACAAGTCAGTCCAAGACTAATGATGTGGCAACCAGATGCTAAAATAGTCCCTGCTAGTATTAGTGGAGAGAAATGGTGCGCCCGTGTGTAAGGCGCGTAAGGGAAATGACTGCAACACGGTTATAGTAATCAGTCATTAGCGAATGTTGTAGTTCGTTATTTGTAACTAGAGGCCCAATGCACAAAATTTGTGCAAGGGGCTTGGCCCTCTCAGCTGCGGCAGCTTGCCTTAGCCCTCACAGCCCCAGCTTCGTCCCGAAGATCATTGGAAGGACGTCTGGAAGATTGTTCGGCTATCTGGCCTAATTAGCATATTGTGCTTTTATTATTCAAGATTATGTATAACAGGATATTGTAAAAATTAAGTTATGAAATTTTTATTAAAATGTTTCTTACATACCGTTATATTGGCTGGGCCGCAAACATATTTGTTGTGGGCCACATGCAGTTTGTGGGCCACAGTTTGAAATGCTTGCTTTAGAGAGTTAAAATAATAATATAAATTTCAATGAACTCAGGACACAGGTAGAAAGCAAATTTTCTATTTCAATTATAATTATTTTTTGTCTCTAAAAATATAAGTAATTAAAATTAATTGAATAATTAAAGTCAGACTTTAAGTGTGAAAAATTATAATATTACACTAAAGAATTATGTTTATAGAGTGCTACTTTTTTTATAATAAAAAATACATTACCTTTCAAACTCTCCTTAAGACATTTTTTGGAGAACAACAGTTGAAATGTTTTCAGGTATTTAACATTCTAATCAATCCTTTTTTCATAAATCCTGCTTAACAAAATTGATAAATAACAACTTCTAAGATGTAGAGTCAACCTATTAATAAAAATTAATAGTGCTATAATATTGTAGTCATCCTCTGATCATCTTACATATTTTTCTTCACCAAATTCCTTAACAGAACCTGTACTTTTTCTGTGACAATAAAAAAATAGATATTTTTAGTACCTACTACCTACTATAAAACAGATATTTGTTAGGCCTTATAAACATACCAATAGTCCCCCTAAGACACTCATTCTTTGTGGGGAAGAATACAGAAATTATTATGTAATGCATAAGTATGAACAAAGTGCAGAGGGAGGCAGTAATGCATCATTTATTTTAAAATATTTAAATCCATTACTGTAATTCAAATACAAAGTGATCAGATGTCAAAGATTTTATTTAGTCCATTAATTAATGAGTACTTGTAAGATGTTAAGGCTGGTGTAAAGGAGAATCTGAGGAACAGGTAGATGTAGAGTGAGATGTTGATGTAGAATGAAGATATGCAGACACATTCAAACATGTTGGAATGACTGCTTACAGATGCAAAACTGGGAGAATAAACATAATCTTGGAAATGTATTTTTCTATTACACAGGTATCAATTATATTTCTACTGGAAAACTCCTTTACACTTCAGTAGACAAGAATAATTTGTATTACTATCAGTTTTCTACTAACAGTTGAAAAATAGCCTACTGGGGAGACAATCAAAGTCACAGACCTGATTCCCTAAGCTCAGAGTGTCAGCTAGTCAACCAGGGAAAACAGATCTTTTATTTTAAGAGACATTAAAAGACAATTTATTTAAAACATCCAGAAATAGGGAAACGTTACTTCTTCACATACCGAGAGGTCAAGGCCTTCCTCAGTTACAGGCAGATGGACACACGGGTACATTGACACAGGGAGAGCATATAGCTTCAGTTTTGCAACCTTAGGCAAATGTCAAAAGTAAGCACAGAAACACAAAAACTCGCTGATTCAGATGTGAAATAGTTGTTTTCATTAGCAGTTGACAGAAAATTCGTAATTGATTTGAGCACACAAACGGACAAAAGAGGAACACAAACGGGAAAGACTTACACACCAGATTCCCTGCCATCTTTCATTCATCAGAGGATATATTTCCATCACACATCTGACAGGAATTATCAAAAAGTCACACCATAAAATCCATATTCTAATCATTGCAGTCACAATGTGTAATAAATTATTATACTGTACAAACCACACACAAACACACACACACACACAGTTTGTAGAGAGTGGAAACAGTGAAAAAGAGTCAGTGATAATTAAATTTTATTGTTACTTGGGATTTACTCTGGGAGCCAAGAAAATACTTACCTGGGACTAAACAGTCCATGAGGTACATTCCTCCAACAACCTCACTCTTTCAGGTGAATTCATTGTGTGTGTCTTTGAACCCTTGAAACCTGTTCAAATATAATTTTTTTAAATGAAGTTGTTGACTCTCATAAAAATATAAATTGTTTTATTTAGCTTCTTTTTAATGAGTAAACCAGTAAGAATGCAAATTATATTTATTTATATGTATTTAATATGTTTATTTTATATATAACATAATACATATAATCAACAGTTAAGAAATAGAATATATTATATATACAATGTCAACAATGACAGAATGCATTTCCTAATAGATGCAAAAATTGTTTAATACCCTGTAAAACAATAAAATATAATGCTTGAAATCATCTTTTCTACAAGGCAGAAATCGATTGTATCTCTACTGAAAAAAATGTATTTGTATTTCTCTAGACAGTAATCATTTATATTACTACTAAAGGCCTGATGCACGAAATTCATGCAAGAGTAGGCCTTCCTTCCCCTGGCGGCCAGCACCGGTTTCCCTCTAGCACCTAGGAGCCAGGTTTCCCTCTGGCACCTGGGACCTGGGCTTCCCCCGTAGTCCCGGCTTCATCCAGAAGATTGCCCAGTCTAATTAGCACATTACACTTTTATTATTATAGATAAGCTTTCTACAATTTATAGAGTTATAAAGTAATCTAGTCAAAGACATTCAAAGTTGCCGTACAATTAGATATCTCCAAAGGACAAAGGAGAAAATGCAAATGGTCT
Organism: Myotis lucifugus; assembly: GCF_000147115.1. Classification (NCBI taxonomy): domain Eukaryota; kingdom Metazoa; phylum Chordata; class Mammalia; order Chiroptera; family Vespertilionidae; genus Myotis; species Myotis lucifugus. The sequence continues at coordinate 3,073,658 of NW_005871112.1, read as the reverse complement.
ACTGAAAGGCAACCCAGAAATCTTTCATTGCCCATTTTATTTTATTATTTTTTAAAATCTTTATTGTTGTAAGTATTACATAGGTCTTCCTTTTCCTCCCATTAACCTCTTCTAGCTTACTCCCCCAGGCCCTCACCACCCATTGTCTGTGTCCAGGGTTATGTATATATGTATACAAGTGCCCATTTTAAAGTCTTTTACAGCTTTTCTGAACAGAGCCCAAAAGAAAAGGCAAAATGCTGACTCAGGGAAACAAGATAACAAAGACAAGTCATTAGAATACATTAAAACATTAAGAAGGAAAAAAGATGGCAGAAAGGCAGAGCTGAGTAAGACATAGTGTCACAGAAGAGTGCAAGGTATTCAGACTATATTGAAAGTTCAGTGAAGTTGCAAAGTGAGGTTTCATTCACTGAAAATAACACTGGAGAGGTGCATTGAAGTGAGCTTTTGAAGCCACATTGGTACCACTGTTCTAAAGTAATGAATAATGGTAATAGTTGTTGGGGTTTTATCACCTGAAAGATGCCTCTGTTGGTGCCATAGAGCACAGTGGAGTTAAGATCTATTGGAATCAAGGGTATCTATCTATATAAAAGCCTAAGTGACCATTAACGACCAGAATGACCAAAATGAACAGAACGACTGGTCGACCAGTTGCTATGATGTGCATTGACCACCAGGGGGCAGATTCTCAATGCAGGAGCTGCCCCCTGGTGATCAGTGTGCTTCCACAGCAGGAGCGCTGCTCAGCCAGAAGCTGGGCTCATGGCTGATGAGCACAGCTGCGGTGTCAGGAGCCTCTCCCGCCTCCACGGCAGTGATACCAAGCAGTGGCAGTGGCGGCAGGCCCAGCAGGCTGGGATGAGTGGCAGAGTGGCACCCGGCCCCGGCTCCGGCTTCTCCCCCGCTGCCTGTCGCTTCAGCATTGGTACATCTCCCGAGGGGTCCCAGATTGAGAGAGGGTGCAGGCCAGGCTGAGGGAGCCCACCCATGCAGGAATCCATGCACTGGGCCTCTAGTGTTATATATGGATGGAAAATAGTGAAGTTCTGAAATGAGGCAGTGTTGGTGTAGATGGAGAAGAAAAGCCAACACAAGAGTAATTCCAGAAACAGGATTTGTGAATCTTTAGAATGAAGGGAGTAAGTCACTTTTGCTTTTGTGATTTGCCTGCCATACAATTTGACAAATTATGCCAAAATGAGATAATTTATTGGATTATTGTCTTATCCCATAGCAAAAATACAGGTAGGTTTGAATTTAATGGGTTAAACCTAGGTATCAATATATGCACTTCATCACTTGTGTATGATTTAGATGCATATCTGAAAAGCTGCCATTAGATTACTTCCAAAGAGGCCTCATTATAGCCCCTGGGGTAGTTTAGACATATAATCATATTGACAAAGCAAAATTTTTATGAAACTCAGAATACATTTATCCAATCCAAATTTTAGCAGTGCCACAATATAAATTAATAAATTCTAGAATTCAATCAATGCATTTTTATTTTATAATAAAAAAGAAAGATATGACTATTTTTCATAAATAGATACCAAGAGTATAAATTCAGTACCATTGCTCTTTTTTACTTCACCTTCTTTATTTTAGAGATTTGGGCATTTTTTCCCTTATAGAAGCTTAGGATGGATATTAGACACTTTACAATTTATAATGGTTGCTTCTATAATAATAACTTGATAGTGGAAGGTACTCCCATCTATATTTTTAATTTGCTATAAATATTTAAGCTTATATAGCAATCTTTAAAAAAATAATAGACAAATTTCACAAACTGTATGCCTTTTTTCAGCAAGTGGAGAATTTATGTTCTAAAACAAATGACATTTATTTGCCTCCCCCAGAATATTTTTAACTGAGAAGTCATGGGGGAGATTATAGTATTAAAACCATAACCAAGCAATGAATTTATTATAGTAGATTTTTTATTATCAAGATGTTAAGTCAGGAGAAATGGTTTATGATATTGCTGATTCTTAAAATATGAACAGCTTTCCCCTCCCTGATTTTGGCAGTCTGATAAAAATGGCAACATGAACATATTAAAAATGTAGTTATAGCTATTCTTCTATTTCTTATATCTTCAACCATAAACTTAGGAGATGGCTTTGAAATTTAGAGCACATTTCATTAAAATAATTTTTATCTTTGAAATCTCCCATCCCAAAGGTTCTCTCTCCTGTTCTTTGAGATAACAAAATGAATTACCATTTGGCTATTGGTAGAAGGAAGTGTTAATCAGTTTGCTCCGTCTTATTAGATAAACTGATTTTATATTAGAAAAGAAATTTTATAGGATTATTTAACAAGCAATCCAGATCTAAGAGGGCAAATATATAGCATGAATTCCACCACTCACCTAACCCTTTCTCATGACAGACATTACTAATCCAGCAACACACCTTTCTTTCTCTAAGGCTGGAATGACCTCAAAATGAGTCTCAAATAACTTGGAGTTAGAACATAATAGAAAAGCTATTTTCCAACCCTAATTTAATGGTCTAGCAAGAACCAGATAATTTAATTATAAACATTTTATTTCAAATGCTATTAGTTGCTGCTATAATATTGTTCACTATTTCACTGATGTTATATATGTATATCATAATAACAGAATTCAATCATACATATTCCTTGCTATTGATACTTATTATAATTTACTTAAGATATAAGACATTTCTTTTTCAAATATTTTTTAATGGAGATTAATAGATTGATACATTTGTACAGTTTCTAATTTTTTTGTGTAAATAGTTTAAAATGCAGAATCCCCCAGCCTACGGGATGTATTTGCCATGAAAACTAAGAGCAAGAAATCAAAAGACTTTATACAATATATATAAATTTATATGTGTTAGTTATTTATGTTCATGAACATATAAATTTAGCACAGCAAAGACCAACCTTCTGGATCCTTACACTTACACTTCTACAATGATTCTGAATATGAAATTAGTCAAAATAATCTAAGGATAAAATGGACAAAGGATAAAAGGGTTTTCTAGAGCCAATATTCCATTCTTATTTATTTATTTTTCTACTAGAGGCCTGGTGCACAAAATTTGTTCATTCGACGGGGGGATGGGGCCTTAGCCCGCATTTTGAGAGGGCACAAGCCAGGCCAAGGGACCCCACTGGTGCATTATCAGGACCAGGGAGGGACACAGGAGGGCCCAGGGCATGTCCGGCCCATCTCAGTCATGTCCCATCAGCTAGACCCCAGCAGCAAGCTAACCTACCAGTTGGAGCATCTGCCCCCTGGTGGTCAGTGCACATCATAGTGACTGGTCGACTGCCCCTTGGTGGTTAGTACATGTCATAGCGAGCGGTCGAGCAGCCTTAGCATATTATTAGCATATTACACTTTGATTGGTTGAACGGACGACTGGACACTTAGCATATTAGGCTTTCATTATATATAGGATTTATTTATCTACCTTTATTGTTGAAAGTATTATAGATGACCCCTTTCTCGCCTCCCCTCATTACACCCTCCGTCCTGCTCCTGAATAATTGTCGGTGTCTATATATCCTATATAATAAAAGCCTAATATGAAAATTATCCCCTCGGGTTGTCATTCGATCGGGAGTTCGACCGCTGGCTATGATGTACACTGACCACCAGGGGTTGGTGTGGAACATGGCAGGTGTCAGCGATGCAGTGCTGGCAGCGGGCAGCAGTGGAGGCATTGCCAGCCCCAGTGGACCCCGATGAGAGCGGAGCCACAGCAGGATTGTGGAGCAGGTGAGCGGGTGGCGCCAGGCCAAGGCAGGTGTGAGCAGGGTCCCAATCACCCCACTGATTGCCCTGCAGACAGCAACCAGTGGCAGTGGGTGGGGCAGCCACCCAGCCCCTATAGATCACCCTGCAGGTGGGATGGTGGAGTAAGTGAGGGGGCGGCACCAGGCCAAGGTGGGGGTGCCAGGTGGGGCTGCAGGGCTGTGGGCTGTGAGGCTGGAGGCATGAGCTGGGGCTGCGAGCCTGGGGGTATGAGCTGGGACCCAATCCCTGCAGGCCACCCAGAGGAACCACATCCATGCACGAATTCATGCACCGGGTCTCTAGTATGCATATAATCTCTTCCCTTCCCTCTGAAATTCGTCAGTCTGTTGCATGCATCCATGTCTCTGGATCTATTTTATTCATCAGTTCATTAGATTCCACACAAGTGAGATCATGTGATACTTGTCTTTCTTTGACTGGCTTATTTTCCTTAGCATAATACTCTCCAGGTTCTTGACATTGAAAATATGAATAGTGTTCTTGCAACCTGGTGTAGTGGTAAGAGCAATTTCAACTTTGATTTATGTTTACTTAATAGAGTTTTAATTTTGATGAAAGAATATATACACTGGCAGGAAAATTCAAGTTATTCAATAAATGTTTAAATCCTCATACTTAGGACTGTGCTAGTCCTGAAACAGTTCTTTCAGAAGGAATGAACTATTGATTAGTTTACCTAGCAGAAGGATAAAAACATCCTGATTGGTTTCAATGTCTTTGTGTTTGCCTGATGCTAACGATAGAGGAGGGATGGAGGTTTAAATTGGTTTGAAGAGAGAATCACCACCTCCTTTTCTATGCACTGCACCTAAAAGTCTGTGGATATGTGCATATCCTTACCATTTGCCAACAAGCTTATCCAATTCCTTGAAAATGAATCATAAAATCATACATTAAATCACTTGTAAAACTGAGGCTTTCCTCCTGACCCATAACATTCTTCTGAAAAACTAAGGTATGTTTTCTTATTTTAATCTAAATATCCTTTTTTGAAAGGTCAAGGCCATATTATTGTTTCTAAGCCAGAATTAATAGCATACTTTAAGTGCAGGAAACATGATTTTAGATCTTTTTGTAAGGTAATAGCCAAGTGTTTGTGGCCAGTCAAAACGCTGAAATCCATGATAAAGAAACAAGTTTTTCTCCAAAACATACTCAATAGTCATTCAAATAGTAGGTTCAAAATTATGTTAATCTTGGTAGGGTTTGGGCGTACGTGAAGCAGATAGTGAGGGTTAAGGACGCCAACCTAAACCTATGAAACTGATCGTTTTATGTATTCTCAGATTTATTATTTTGTCAAGTCCTAATTAAGTGCCAATTATAGGTAGGGCCTATTTCTAGGGACTGGAATAATCAAATTTAACAAATAAAACTAAAATGTTGGGGTTTTCTGAGCTACTAATCTTTTAACTAAAGTGCACCAAAGTCACCATGGTAAGTGTACCTAGACCCCTGCTTTGATAGCTTTTAGGAAAGTTATATGAAGAAGCCAATTGTCAATCCATAAGGCATGAATCATAACATGGTCCATATTTACATTAAAACATATTATACAAATTAATTGGATTAAAGTGGTATTCTTTAAAGATATAATAGTAAAACATAGATTTTTAAATATGCCTCAGATTTCGAATACTGAGAATATTGAAGGCATGGTCTCTATAATTGTTTGTTCTTCTTGAGACCTTCTACTATACTAACTCTTCTTATCCAATTATTATTATTTTTAATTTAAACTCTCAAGGACCTCAACTCATTAGGGCATTATACAAGAGGCCCCTGAGGGCAGAGACACAGGCCCTCTTTACACAACTTCATAAGGTGTTTCTAGCATAGTATGTTACATGTATATATTTAATAAATATTTTATGTGAAGGAATGGCTGAATAGATAGTCTATTTGGAGAAATCAAAGTAGTAAGATAAATTGTAAAGTTGAAATGATAAGTTGAGGAAAACTGCCATAACATTCCCAGGACTTGAGGCAAATGTATAAATGGAAGGCCATAGACATTATTGCCTAAAAACTTGGGCAAGTAGAGCCCCTCCCCTGTTCACTTTTTCTGCACGCAGGATGTCTGGACTTTGATGTCTTTTTCAAAACTCTCTAAGTCTTTCTCCTGGGTTGACCAGGGCTGGGATATCTCACTGGGTGGGGTACCCCAAGCTTGGAGATAGACAGACAAAGGCCCTGACCTGGATTCTCCTATTTGAGGTGCTCTCCAAAGTCATACACACCCTCCCTTATTTGTCTACCCCTGTACATATCTGCACATATATGTGTGTGTGCGCACACTCACACACACACAAACACACACACACACAAATATAAACAGAGGTGGGGATGACCAGATACTTCAAGTTGTGCAGTGACTTGCATCTGTAGGATCATTCTGGGGCCCTGATTGTGTTGACTATGGTTTATTGGAGAGTTATTCATTTATTTATTTTTGTTCCCTTCTGGGAGCAGCAAGAGTCTCAGTCTGTGCCTGCAGTTAGTGATCCACATAAAACTCAAGGGTCTGAGAACAGCTGCCCTGGCAGAGACCATTTTGGGGCATGCTGGTGTAGCCTGAAACTGAGGTGTAGGAACAGATAAATTTACCTGCAACTCAAGCAAAGACCAAGAGGATCAGGTACCTCTTGCTCTGGCCTGAGGAAACAAGTTGAAGGCAGAGGTGGCAGGTGACCTGGATCCTCTGTGACACACAGTCTCAATCCATTGTCCATCTCACGGTATTTTAACCACTTTCTTTGCTTAAGCTTTCTGAATCTCTTTGCTGGAATTATCAGGTGTCAGAAATTCAGCTGACGAAAGGGTAGGCAGGAAGTCAATGTGTGAAGTGGACAGATAGAGGCAGGAAGTGGAAAGGGGTGGTTGCCAAACTTGAGTGCAGACCTAAAAGAGCCTGCCTTAGCTCCCTCCAAATGTGGGCTCCATTCTGTCAAATCTTTGGAATTTTCAAGAAAACACAAAATGTAAATTTCTTTTGTGATAGCTCCCAAGTTTTAGTGGTGGTGTTATTTCAAATTAAAGGCCAACACAACACATGTGTGAGCCACATCAATCCCCAGGACTGCCATTTCATATATTAGAACCTCAAATACTAAAAGGGCTGATTGAATTTCCTCATATCTTTGTAAGAGAATGTGATATTGCTATTTATACTAAGAAATATATATATATGGTCTTCATGCAGATTCTGGTACTTACCTCCTAAAATCCTTGGAACTTCCTAAGTAATAAGAGCAACAAAGGTATCTCTTGTTATGCTAATGAGGTGACTCTGGACCCCACCCAAAGTTGGGGGTTGGTTGCAAGGAGAACTATGTAAGTGATTAGAGGGGCAAAACTTTTCCTTTGACTCCACAGATCTCAAGGGATGAGAATGAACTGGAGATTAAGTTCAAATGCTAATGGTCAAAAACTTAACCAGTCATGCTTATGTAATGAAACCTCCATAAAAACCCAAAAGGATGGGATTCAGAGTTTCTGGATTAGTGAACACATGAATTTTGGGGAGAGTGGTACACTTGGAGAAAGCATGGAAGCTCTATGCCCTTTCCTGCTGCCTTACCTTATACATTTTTAAATCTGGCTATTGATTCATATCTTTTTATATCTTTTGTAATCTAATAAGTAAATGGGTTTTGTGAGTTCTATAAGCTGCTCTAGCAAGGACTGGGGACTTACAATCTGTAGCCAGTCAGTGAGATCACAGGTAATAACAACCTGTGATTCTCACTGTGAGATGGGCATTTGAAGGAGTTGTGTGTGTGTGTGTGTGTGTGTGTGTGTGTGTGTGTGTGTGTGTGGTGGAGGAGGAGGGGCAGGGGGCAGTCTTGTGGGATTTAGCTCGTAACCTGTGGGATCTGACACTATCTTCCAGTAGAAGAACTGAGTTGAGTTAAACCTCCCAGCTGGTGTCCAGAGCACTGCTTGGTGTATGGCAGTGGTTCTCAACCTGTGGGTCGCGACCCCTTTGGGAGTCGAACGACCCTTTCACAGAGGTCGCCTAAGACCATCGGAAAACACATATATAATTACATGTTGTTTTTGTGATTAACCACTATGCTTTAATTATGTTCAATTTGTAACAATGAAAATACATCCTGCATATCAGATATTTACATTACGATTCATAACAGTAGCATACTTACAGTTATGAAGTAGCAACGAAAATAATTTTATGGTTGGGGGTCACAACATGAGGAACTGTATTAAAGGGTCTCGGCATTAGGAAGGTTGAGAACCACTGGTGTATGGGGAAACAACGCCCTCTTCTACCCACCCCCAGTCCCCAACCCAGTTGGAATCTGATGCTCTGAACCCTTGGGTGAGTTCCCTAAATACTTTCTTAGGGCCCTAGGACTCTTACTCCCCCAGAAACTGGAGGTGGGGATGGAAAGATAGCTACGCTTAGTGAGTGACTCAGCGTGATTTATATTCCTTGGGTGATCAGAGTAACTATTGCACATGTTTTCTTAGAGCAGAAAAATACAGCAAGATAAACACAAACTTTTAATCTCTAGTAGAAAAATGCTCCATGTTTTTTCTTCCTAGCTCTAGTTAACTCACCAGAGTGGTTTCAGTTTCCCTAGTGAGCTTGACTTTGAGTTGCTCAAAGCCTGGGACCAGGCTTTGTTAATCATTGCTCATAGGACTTAGGTTTGTGTGAACGGGCAAATGAAACATTTATTAAAAAATACTTTGAAGTTGTTTAACATTTTATAAATATAAGCTATAATTTTCTTAAAAACTTTTGTCTATGTTACTCTGTGACATAATGGACAGCAATTTGAAAATATAAGAAATTAACAATGTTTTTGTCCCCTAGTATATTTTGTTGTCCTGACAACTTCCACCCACTTGGTCAGTGTATATGGTAGGCAGAGGGGGATACATTCCAAGGCCCCCGGTAGATACCTGACACTGCAGATAATGCTAAACCCTATGTATTTTGTCTTTTTCTACACATACATACATACATACATACATACATACATACATACAGACTTACCTTTTCACTTAAAGGAAGCACTTTATGGCTTCTCTTTGGCATATCCGAATAGCCAGCATCACCACTCTTGTGATTTGGAGACATTGTTAAGTGAAACAAGGTGAACACAAGCACTGCGTGCGATACAGTGACAGTCCATCTGATAACAGAGATGGCTACTAAGCGACTTAGCCACAGCCTAGTCAACATGGGCACACTGAACAAAGGGATGATTCACGTCCGGGGCAGGATGGAGCCAGATGGTTCATTTCATCACACTACTCGGAACAGCAGGCAATTTAAAACTTATGAATTGTTTATTTCTGGTATTTTCCATTTAATATTTTCAGACCACAGTTGATGGTGGAAAGCCAAACTGTGGATACGGAAGGACTACTGTACATTGTCATTCGAGATAACGAAGGAGTCAATTCTCATTTTTTAAATTTCTAAGAAGGCTCTTAAACTTCATGCAGAGACAGCAGTCTTGACAGGCACAGTGTTTGATTTGTAAGAGCTAAAAGTGTTCTGAAAGAGGAAGGAGTGCATTTGAGTTCCAAGGAGTCTAAATTCCAAAGGAAGCGAGCTCTGTTGTTTAGGCCATAAGCAATAAATTAGAAAGAATATGAAATACATGAGGCAAGATCCATTTTCTCATCTCTTTATAAATAAAAATGCTGGGGGAAGAGAAAGCTGAAGGATGCTAACAGAGATTGAAGGGGTGAAGGTGTGCATTGTGAGATGCTATAGTCTGTATTCTCTCTGATATTCCTTGTGCTACAATAGAAAGGGAGCCCTGAAACCCAAACAGAAAGGATGAGGAACTGAGTGAGGGAACTGCAGAGAGGTAGGAGGGCAGCCCAACCTTCCTTGTGCAATCAACAAAGCACAGAGGATGTGGAAAGAAAGCTTCCATTACTGGTAGTGCATGCACACTGGTGAATGCGCAGAAAAGAAATTGCAAGGCCTAGGATGGACCATGCAATCTGAAACTGGAAAGAGATCTATTTATAGCTCAGAGGTCAACCAACTAGATGATCTGTTTTCACCAATGCCTGAATGTCTCACCATCTCCACGTGATAAAAGTGCACCCACTCTAAGGAAGGGAGATAAGTCTAAGAAAATTCTTATGCAACTAAATTTACCTTGAATTGGCAAGATTGTATTTTCTGCTGGTGAGTAGAAGAGAGACTTAAAATAGAAATTCAGTTCCGTCCTAGGAAAATAAAAGTATTCCTATTTCTTACACCTGAGTTTGTGGCCTGTGAAAATTCATAACCATCCCACAAATATAAAATTTTCCATTTGAGCTGCTACCAATTGATCGCAATAATTTTGCATGATGGTTAACTAATCCTTCAAGTCAACTTGAACAGGAACATGCTTCCCCCACCCCCCCACCCCAAAAAGAAATAAAAACAGAGTATAAAGACTTCTTATGATGAATATTTCAATTCGGTGCTGTGATGCCCCATATTTCTGTTGAATGGTGAAGTATGTGTGATTCATTAAGCTCTCATTCATTATGAAAACAGACTAGAAAATTATATTCTTTGTAAGTGAAATCGTTATGGAAGTAATCTACAAAATACATTAAGCCCTTTCATGATCTTTCTTAAGTAGAAGCCAAATAGGCTTAAACACATTGCAAGGTCATTATCATTTTAAAATCTTAGATCTTACTTTTCATTAGTTACTTTGTAAAATATCTCTTGCACAAATATCTAATTTGGGTTGTACTTTGCAGAGCACAGACTACTTTTTTATGCGTGCCCAAGAGAATCATGGTTCAATTTTGTTTCATGAAGTTTAAAATAAAGGTGAAATTCTAGTTTCTTAAATACGTACTGTGTTCAAATATTCTTTTCTTTTCCTTTCAAATTTGTGTAAGCCAGTCTTGCCCCTTTGAGACTGTAACATGATTCTTCATCTCTTTAATTTTTTGTACTAAATCATCATTTTAAATGTATAAAAGCAACATCTAAGCCAATCAGCATGCTACAAATGCAAAATAAAGTTGTTTGACCCTCTATGGGGTTTCAAAACCAGTTATCTACTTCAATTAAGGTAGAAGTCAGAGCAGATGCAGTGCCCTTCTATGCTATGCACATTCACAATGCTGTTCATTACCACCAACATGCTGGTACATGTTTGTTCCCCAGGAAAATAGAGCCCTATTCATTATTCATAGAGGTCCTCCGGTACAGTAAAGACATTCATTCTTTAATGGCTCTATGACTAGGGTGTTGTGAAGCCCGAAGATGTTATTTTTGGAAGACAGTTTACCAATTAAAAGCAAACAGCACCGGATTGCTTAGTAATGTTCTCAGCATTGATTGGTTATGATTGCAAATGAACATCAGGAGAAAACTGAAGGTGCATTGCTGGCTGCTTCTCTGCTTGCTTTAGACACCTCCCTGGAAACAGATCGTTAGTGATGGAACTTCCAACTTCCAAGCTTAGACTTTTTCTTTTCTCCGGGTAGCTTAAAAAATGCACTAGGTTTACTCTATCACAAGCGTTTAATTATTTCCCCCTGAAATGTAATAAAAGGTGTGAAGTTAATGTAGAGGCAAGTGTAGAAATCATTGCTTTGGAAGTGAATTCAGGGTATGAAGACAAATAAGACCATGTTATTCAAGGAAAAAATAATGTTTTATAGGAAATTCAGTTTATTCTAATTTGTTGTGGCTGGTCAAGAATGGAGGATGTTGGTCAAACGTGTTTTATTGAAATTCAGTGGAATTAGGTTGTTTAGGTTTTGACTTACCAATAAATGACATAGATCAAGATTTGTGCTAGTTTCTTAATTCTAGATTTAAAAATTATTGCTAATTCGTATTCGTTATACAGGCTGTAAACCTAATAATTTATTACTCTTTTCCTTAGCATTTACTGATTGTTTAAAAATGTGACACAGTTGGGTGTGGTGTAGCCAGATACTGGCTAAGAAACTTTTCTCCATGTAGGAGATGAGAACACAGTTGTGAACACTCCAAAGAATCTCAACTGGAAAATACTTATGTGTAAAACTCTAATTGAAAATATTAGAATTGACAGAGAATACGTTACAGGATTTGTCTGGCCACATTGAGAAACTGTTTTCCTGACTTAGTAGAGGACACATTTTATTAGTAATTTCTTGTACTTATTATTTAGAGAATGACAAAGTTGAAGAAACAGATTTTCTTTAAACTTCTGATGTCCATGTATATTCATGCCAACCATGAAGGTGAAAGTAGAGTTTGAAAAGCATCAATTCTTATTGAAAATATTATTATTATAACTTGCAGAGAGATGATAAAATAATGTTATTTTACCATAAAATAATCAGTTATGTTATTTTAGAAATCATCCTGCCTTTCAAATGAAATTACTAAATTAACATTATTATAATCTTTGTTAAAGGATAAAGTAAAATTTATCAATGAAGTTATTGGTATGTTACTGGATTGACACTATTTACTTGATTCCATTAGGATTTTTAGTTTTATTTTGTACAGTTATATATTAGTACAACCTGGCTGTTTTCTCCTACCCTCTTTCTTATAACTAATAGTCTTTATATACTTCTAGCTGGGATGTATATGGTTGAATCCACTGAATCGAGAAAAGCTGCCTCTAACCTCTTTCATCAGCTTCCATAGGAAAAATAATATTGCTTTAAGGTGCAATACTCAACAAAGAAGTTTTATTGACTTGTATGTACCAGCGGACAAAGCAGAATCAATTTAAAATTTTCACTTTTTTTTCTTGCTAGTATAGTATCTATGCAAAAATTTGAATGAATTTAATCATTATATATTTTTAAATATATTTTTATTGATTTCAAAGAGGAGGGAGAGGGAAAGAGAGACAGAAACATCAATGATAAGAATCATTCATTGGCTGTCTCTTGCATGCTCCAAACTGGGGATTGAACCTGCAATCTGGGGTTGTAGCCTGACCTGGAATTGAACTGTGACCTTGTGGTTCATAGGTCGAAGTTCACCCACTGAGCCACGCCAGTGGGCTTTAATCACTATATTTTGAAGTTTTCGAAAACTCCCCAAATTAAAAGCTTAGAATATGTTGATTATTGAATTTCAGAATATCCAGATTGCCTCCCACTAATAAAAGTAACTTCATATCAAAGTTTAATCTAGCAAGTTGGAATCACATTAATGTCTTAAAATTTCTTGGGTTTCTTCTGACTCTAATCAAACAATTTTTGTAATTTAAGTAACTTTTTGTTTCATCCTTTTCTTATGAGTAAATGTTAGTTCTTAAAAAAAAAAAAAAAGCTTAATCAACATTATTTCACTGTTCCTTCAGAGCAAGGGCCTTCTAAGCTGAAGTTAAAAGAACACAGACCGCCCAGCCGTCGTGGCTCAGTGGTTGATTGTTGACCTATGAACGAGGAGGTCACGGTTTGATTCTCAGTCAGGTCACATGCCTGGGTTGCGGGCTTGATCCCCAGTGTAGGCTGTGCAGGAGGCAGCTGATCAATGATTCTCTCTCATCATTGATGCTTCCACCTCTCTCTCCCTCTCTGAAATCAATAAAAATATATTTTTAAAAAAAGAGCACAGACCTACATGTAGTAAAATTGTTACTACCAGTAATATTTTATGAGTTCATGATCAGTTTTTTCAAAAAACTATGCTGTTTATTTAATGTTAAATAAGTAATGATAGTTAATGAACCCAGGGCTTATAAAATCTGAGAAATCATTTTACTAAAAGAGAGTTAAGGAATTTCATTGATGAAAGTTAGCAACATGTGAAGAGCTACTTCCCTGCCAAATGGGCCTGTGTTGTCATCCATTTGCCTTAAGGAATGTCATTGTTTATGGTGCCAGATAATCTGAAAACTGTGCAAAGCTCCCTTCATTTTTCACAAAAGCCAAAGAACTAGAGTAATGACTGCCAAGATGTATGGTTCCAATAATCTAGGTATTTAAATCACTGCTTAGCTACAGAATCATCTCTCATAACATTAATACCTGTATTTATAACAAGTAAGACAAGGTTAAATGATCTTTTTTGAACAAAATGCAACTTTATTAATCTGCAATAGGATTTCCATTTGTGCCACTATTTTGCATTTACATATCTGATTCAGAAACACATAAAAACACATGAGCTTTAAATAATGACATTGTTGAAGCCAACTATTAATAATGTGAGCCAAAGAGTCAAAATGAAACTCTCATCCTTATGTATAATAACGTTTTCTAATGATGGTATAAAATGATGCTTCACCCATAGTATTCTATTTACCAAGATTGTTTGAAGATTGAGGACTGTTCTTTTTTTAAAAAAGATTTATTTTATTTTATTTTATTTTGTTTTTTTCCATCACCATTTATTCCCTCAGATGAGTGTTCTTAACACCAATTTTGAAAGTATGCAAATATTTTGTTACTTGATATTTAAATGTACATAATAATCTAAGATGTATTTCTAGGCATGAAGCTCAGAATCAATGGAGAGTATATTTCTGGCTCATTAATAAATATAAAAAATCAAAATAACATTTTAACTCATTTAAAAATACCATTACATATTTTGTCTATATTTTCTTGATGATTGTTAGTAATAGTTCAAATAAATATGAATAATGCTTAATCATACCTGAAATACTTTCATTGTCTAAGTTTCTGGCATATACGAAAACTAAATATAATTTAAAAATTAGAGTTCTTTCAATTCTATCTGCTAAACCCTGGCATAACTATTAGGCAAAAATCTGACTAAGCCAATCACATAATTCTTCTGTCTTCAGAGTCTTAGAAGAATATGTCAAAGACAAGAACATGTCCTTTGATGTTTGGCTTTCCCCCCAAAATCACAAGTAACTCACCTGGTTCTCAGTTGCCCTAAAGATATCATTTCAATTGGTTTATATTAGTTACTAGGTATATTCTTAAGGCTCAATAAATGTTAAAAATTAGGATTTGGTTGGATAAAAAATAAAACATTATTTTTGCCATTTCTGGCCATTATTCACTTATGTTTACCTCTTCTTTCTCTGCAACCAAGCAACCTTCCTATTATCCAGGCACCTGGCAGAGCTACTGTTGTTAAATTTTTGACAGCTTTTTCATTACTGGTCCTGTTTTTCAAGAGGCAGGTTAACTAAGCGATTTTGATTTGTGCCAAGCTGAGATGTGAAATAGACACTTGCAGTCCATTCTCTTGTTTTCATAAGATTTCATTTGAACTTATTTGTCCTTCTTGATCTAAGCATAGAAAGAAAAAAAACACTAAAATTCATCCAGTTTCTCATTCATGAATTGGTATAACTGAGTAAAAGAATAGTAAATTCTGTAGTTTTCCTTTTGTTTTAATTCAAAGTTTAAAAAATGTTATACCACAAGTGTATCTTATTGAGAAAAGTATTAACACCCATTTGTTTTACATATAAGAGAAAATGGTTAAGACTTCTTTACTTTATAAAACATGACACAATGTTAAGATTTGCATTTGTTAAAAGTGTGACATACTCATTTTAAAACAATAACTTTCTCATTATAAAAAAACCCTTCACATTTAAAACTTACAAAATGCAAATAAGAAAGAGAAATATTTAAAATTAATCTATCAGATAAAATCATATTGAATTTAAATCTCTTTCTATGTCTAGTCTCTCATTCTTCCCTTCAGTTTTAGAAGCTTCTGAAAAATATTCCCTGATGACCTCCTTGCCCCTTCCACAGAGAGGTACCACATTGTAAGCAGGTATATCTGATGTTTCCATATTCTTTCCACCCTCTGCATATACAATTCCATGTGGTCTGGCATCCACTCCATTACTTTACTAAAAATCTATCTTTTGAAATGTCTAGTGAGACTCTTTATCCTACATAATAATCCTATATAATAAAAGGCTAATATGCAAATCGACCAATCAGCGAATGACCAGTCGCTACGACGCACACTGACCACCAGGGGGCAGACGCTCAATGCCTTTGGCAGTGCTAAGGAACAGTGAGCAGGTGGGTGGTAAGGAGTGAGGGGTCCCGGACTGCAAGAGGGCGCAGGCCAGGCTGAGGGACACCCCCCCAACCAGTGCACAAATTTTGTGCACCAGGCCTCTAGTCCTCATATAAATATCATTTTCTCCATCTTTCTTGTCCTTGATATCCACTGGGATTTGTTTTATGTTTGAAAATCTAACTTAGATTCTATGATGCTCCCTGATTTTTGCTCTTGCATTTGCAATGAATCCCTGTCTATTGCCTTCACTTTCACTCGTTCTTTCTTTTGTTTGCTATTATGCATTTGTATTGCTTTTACTAATAAACAGCAGAATAACCAACTGGCAGTGGCATAAATTATAAGGATTATTTTTGGATTATTTAACAAGAAGTCCAGAGGTTGATGGTCCCAGAGCTGATTTGGTGACTCAAATAGGAAATCATGAATTTATCTTCTTGTGTTCCACCCTTATGTTCTGTCATTCTTTGTTAGCAATCTCTTTTCAACTAGTTACAGGATGACCAAATGGCTATAAGAATGCAGAGGGCTGCCCTGGCTGGTTTGGCTCAGTAGTTGCAGGCTCCTTCCCAGCCCAGGCCCTGGTTGGGGTTCATGCACAAGGCAACCAATTGGTGTGTTTCTCTCTGTCTTTCCCTCTTTCTTCCACTCTCCCTAAAATCAATGAAAAAACATCCTCAGGTGAGGATAAAAAAAAAAGAATGCAGGAGGCTGAGGCACAAAGACCTTTCTCTTCCTTGAGTTGTCACCTTAAATAAGGAAAAATACATTTCTCAGAAATCTTCTTTTTATATCTTATTGGCCAGAAATAGGCCTTATGCCCACCCCTATACTATTTAAAGTGCGAGGGGGGGGGGGGGAGAGTACTGCCATGACTGGTCTAGATCAATGGTGATTCATCCTCTGGTGTTGGCAAATGCCCCAAAACACAATCAGTCTGAGGGTGGCCAGGAAGAAGATCTGATGGCCAGTGAGTAGGCAACTGACTGAAACAGCTCTGCTTACCTATCAACTACGGTTGCTCCTTAAGCCTCAGTATTTTCCTCTCTCTGACTCAAAGCCTCTGAAATTCCATTAGTCTTATGCCCAAAGAGGTTGCTGTGATGTGAAAGTTCTGTATAAACAAGAGTCTTCATTGTCTTAGCAAATATACCCAATGAGGTAAACATTAGAGTGGGATTGTGAACTCTAAGTAACTGGCTTTACTGGTGCTCTCAACCCCTCCTTTGTTAGTTAATGTAGCCCTGTTAGAAAACGTATATGTTTTCCATTCCAGCTGAGGGCAGCGGCAGGGCCTAAATGAGGTATTGGGATGAGCACTGAATATCATGGAAGCTCATAGAAGAGGTCTGACTAGAAAGGAGAGCTCATACTAATGAAAATATTAGTAAATATTTTCCCAATGAGACTTACAATTTTAAAATAAGGTGTTGTTCCAATGGACACAGACAACAGGGGGGTGAGGGCATGAGTGGGGAGGTGGGAGGGGCCAATAGGAGGTGGGTAAGGACACATACCTTAATCAATAAAGAAAAAAAGAGAAATAAACCCAGAAAAGCTCTCCCATATTATGCAGTAAAAAAAAAGTAAAATAAGGTGTTTTTTTTTTTGGGGGGGGGGGCGGGGTGCTGCTGTGTGTATTGAACCAGGGACCAAAACATCCTAATCCTTTCTTCAAAATTTGTCTTCGCCTTCTTTCCATCCACTCTCCTCCTATTCAAGTCTCAATCACCTGAAACCTTTACCACTGTGGCAGAGTTCTATGTGTTTCCCTATTTGCCTCTCTCTTGCTTCTATTTGTTTGTCTCCTCTGGTGTGATGTTCTTCCAAGTTCTAAATTTTATCCTATTACATACAATATAAACATTACTCCTGAGATTCAAGTCCTCTCTTTCTTTTTTCAAAAATTTTATTTAAAAATTATTTTTATTGTTGAAAGTATTATAGATGTCCCTCTTTTCTGCCCCATGGACCCCCTCTATCCCTCCACACTATTGTCTGTGTCCATGGGCTATGCATATATGCATATAAGTTCTTTGGTTAGTCTCTCCCCACCTACCCCACACCCCTGCCTTCCCTCTGAGATTCTTCAGTCTATTCCAAGCTTCTATGTCTGTGGCTCTATTTTGTTCATCAGTTCATTTTGTTCATTAGATTCCACATATGGGTGAGGTCATGTGATACTTTTCTTTTTCTGACTGGCTAAAGTCAGTCAAGTCCTTTCTTTCTATCTAAACCAAATGCCAACTTTTTCTTAATATGAGCTCTCCTTTCTCATCACACCTCTTCTGTGGACTTCAATGCTATTCAGTGCTCATTCCAGTACCTCATTTAGGCTCTGCCGCTGCCCTCAGCTGGAACATGTCTGTATATCTTTTCAAACAGGGCTACATTAACCACTATGGACAGAGAAGGGGTTGAGAGCACCAGTAAAGCCAGTCACTTAAGAGTTCAGAATCCTACTCTAAATTGTGCCCCCCCCCCCCTGCTGCCACTACTGATGGACTGAAACTAATCCATTTATGCTTTAAGTTATAATTTTTTCCCCATATACAAGTTTTGCCACAAATGCTAAGGTTATTGTATAAATGTAGGAAATAACCTAGTGCTATATATTTGCACTGAATGCTCATTAAAAACATAATGATTGATCGATTTTTAAATAATTTAAACCATGTACACTGTTCTTACTTGGTCTTCCTCCACCTCAAATGTCCTTTTTATTGGATTATCTGCTATGTACTGCTAGGTCAGGGTAAATTATAAGTCTCAGTGTGAAAGGATAGGATGTTAGCTGCATAGTTAGCCTCTTCCTATGGATTGCATAATGCTGACCACCTGGTTGTGACAGAAACTGAAGCTTGAGGGAGGCCATGTCAAATATCAGAAAAATAATGAGTTGGCTACACAATCCCTAATCCTACCAATTCTATCCTTTGTCCACAAAGACACTAGAGTATATTTTGTTATCTTGATTTCAGACTTTGAGGAAAATAAATTCAGAAACTTAAGGTCTACCAGTTAGCACAGTTATAATGAGGGCAAAAGTTCTGATAAATTTTTAAGAGAAAAAAATATGTAATGTGTCTGTTGTTTTCCAAAAGACATGTTTAACTATGGACTTGTGAAGAAGAAAAAGTCCCTCTGTAAATGGTGTGGGGCGCGGTTACGGTGTTTTGGCCAGGTTCAAGCCTCGGACTAATGAAAGGACAGGCTCCTCGCATTGCCACGTGCAAGTCCCAGCTGGAGGGCAGGGCCCTCCCAGCACAATTATAGCCAACGGCTGTGGTTGTAAGCGTGAACCTATGGTCCAAACACGTGGCGTGCCTTGTGATAGAGTTCAGGTGCATGTAGTTAAGTGAGGTTGAAACTCAGGAGAATGCTGTAAACAATGTGATCACGCCCCTACTTTGCCTCGTGGCATCTGCTATAAAATAAAGACATGGCTTGTGGGCGCTGGCATTGTCTCCTCATCAGGGAGCAGCGTCCCACCGAGACCCAGCTATCATTCTCTTGTCTGTCTTTCCTTAATCCTTTCACCCCTCCACTCGAGATCACCCTTGGTCCTGCTGGCGTGGCACAAAATAGGACAGCAACATTTCTACAGCACTTCCATAGCTTAAATGAGGTTGGATCTTAAATTTAAGAATTTTTTGGTGGATTAAGAGAGGAGAAATTTATTAAAGAGCAGAAGGAAAGTATCTAATGTGTGATGATGATGATGAAAAAGATAAGGCTGAAAAAAAAATAGAATGACTTAAATTTCATGAGTCATTCTGGTCATCAACAGAACAAACAAACAAACCCATCTTCATGTGTGGTTTTACAGATAAGCTCCATGCAATTGGACATTACATTTATAATAATTTCTAAATAATATGCTGGTCTAATATGCATATGGCCACACAAGTGAGTAATCATTATCTTTTGTGTGTGTGTGTGTGTGTGTGTGTGTGTGTGTGTGTGTGTGTGTCTTGGATTTAACTATCTTAGCAACTGCAGGAACTTCGGGTTTTAACAGACTCCTGCACAGCAGAGCTCAGTGCTCATTAACAGAAAGTCAATGGAAATGAGCCAATCCTGAGTTTTCACTTGTATCCCATTTCGCAGAACTTGAGTGTAAGACAGGAAGACAGTGAACTGATTTTCCACTCGAGAATTCCGTTAACCTGAAAGAAAATGTTAAGTCTACCAGGTGAGATCATTTGGGGAGAGGGAAGGCAGAGATCACTCCTTTCCCCAGTATCTTCCTTCATGTACCCCATTGACCTCTGCCCGGTTTTTCCCTTTGCTTCTGTGTTCGTGTCTTCCAGTTCCCCCGCACACTAGAAACCTGAGCCTGATTTTTTTATCTTTATTTATTTTTTAAAATAATTCTTTATTGTTGAAAGTATTACATATGTCCCTCTTTTTCCTCCATTGGCCCCCCCACCCCCCCCCACCCACCCCAGGCCTTCAGCACCCTATTGTCTGTGTCTATGAGTTATGCATACATGCATACAAGGGCTTTGGTTGATTACCTCCCATCCACCCACCCTCCCCTACCTTCCCTCTGAGATTCCACACTTTGTTCCATGCTTCCATGTCTCTGAGCATAATGATGTTTGATCCAAAATCACGAAATATTTAAAATTAAAATGAGGGCAAGTTTTGGGTCCAGAAACAAAAAATTAAAAAATTAAAAACCACTGGTCTCTCATGTGTGCACAGACTGCCCTTAGAAAACAAAAACGAACAAGACAAACAAAACTTAAACAGTGAAAGAGAGTGAGTGTGCTCTGCTATCGAGGGATTTCCCTATATGTTTATCTCCAGGCTGGCTTTGTGTTTCAGTAGGTCATGAAGATATTAAGAGCAACAATTGAAATTACACTGTCCCTTAACGTCCACAAAAATATAGTTTAAAACCTAGGAGTGAATGACTTAAAATACTGTTTTTCTACATGTATTACTTATGCCATTAAAGGTAGCATTCGGATCAGTATGAAGGATGTGATGGGAATGGGAAAACAGGAACGTTCCTTGCCCCCGCCCCCCCCTTTTTTTTCTTCCACCAAGTAGAAATAGATCCAGTCCGGGTTTTCCGTTCGACTCCGTCTCTGAATTTCGGCTGTGCACTAAGTAGCACGTTTCTCCCTCTCCCCTCCTTTCTCCTTTCCTCTAGCCTCCAGGATCCCTCTCTTCCTATTTCAGGAGGACTCTCTCACAGGCTCCCTCAGCCTGTGTGAAACTGAGGTTTCCTCTGGAACCCGTACATCCCCAACACATACCTCCACGCAGACACATCCCCAAGACCCGCGCTCGCACCGACACACACGCGCGCACACACTCGCGCTCGCCCGTCCACCTCCCTCCGGGGAGAGCCGGCGCGCGTCCCCACCTCCGCCGCACACTTCGGCCAGTCGAGCTCGCAGCGCTCTAGGATTCTGCGGCTCGGAACTCGGATCGCGGCTCGGAACCCTCATGGTGGATTTGGAAACAGTTCCTTCTCTCTCTCGTTCTGATTGCTCCCTTTTCGACCTGGGGGGCTAGAGGAGCCAGCCGGCTGCTCTCCCAGCCAGCCCCGGTTGGCTTGCCATCTCCATCTGGCTTATAAAAGTTTGCTGAGCGCGGTCCAGAGGGCTGCGCTGCTCGTCCCCTCGGCCGGCGGAAGGGGGTGACGCTGGGCAGCGGCGAGGAGTGCGCCGCTGGCTCTGGCGGGCTTTCGGCTCGAGGGGCAAGGTGAAGAGCGCACGGGCCGTGGGGCTGACCGAGCTGGATTTGCATGGTGCACCATGCCTTCTTGGATCGGGGCTGTGATTCTTCCCCTCTCCGGGCTGCTGCTCTCCCTCCCGGCCGGGGCGGATGTGAAGGCTCGGAGCTGCGGCGAGGTCCGCCAGGCGTACAGCGCCAAGGGATTCAGCCTGGCGGACATCCCCTACCAGGAGATCGCAGGTAAGCCCGGGCGCGCGGCCCAGGCGGGCTGCAGCCCTCGGCGGCCGCCCGTTTCCCGGGCCGCCCGGCGCCCTCCTCCTCCCCCCTGTTGCTGACTTGTTGGTGTTCACTTTCTGCCGGGCTCTCCGGGCGCCGCGCCTCCGCGCCGGGCGGCGGATGCTCTCTCGGCAGCTCCCGCGGGGTTAGGTGTGCGCCTCCGCTGCCTCATTGTGTGCACACGCGGGAGCGCCCTCCTTCCTCCCTCCTTCCTCGCTCCTCGCGCCCTGGCGCCCCCTGGCTCGTA
>NW_005871112.1:2961567-3051452 GCF_000147115.1 Myotis lucifugus | reverse complement strand
CCAGCGCCACAGTCTGAGCGGCGCCTTCTCCACTCCCGCCCTCACGCCGGCGGGGGCGATGGAGAGACGCGGAGGGCTCCCTTCGCCCCGCGCTCCCGGCTCCACGCTCTGCGGGTCGGAGAGGCAGAGCGCGCGGTCCCGGGGCCGGGGGCGGGCGAGCTTGGGGACCCCCACCGGTGGGACTCGGCCTCCCGACTCCCGCAGTTCCGGGATGGTTTGGGGAGTTCTCGGGCTGCCTGTTTCTGATTTGGGGCGACTTTGCCGTTACGGTTTCTCAGTGCTTCCCCGGTTGCTGTTGGTCACTTGAGGCTGGGGGGGGGGGAACCCCAGCCACCCGGCGCGGCGATGGGTCCTGAGCGCGGCCTCGTTCGCCGGCTCTTGGAAGCTGAGCCAACTTAAGCGGGTGGTTCCGTAGTGGATTCATCTCAGGGTCTCCCGATCCAGTGTCCCCTGCGTGCCTGGTCCCGAGCTTTATCCCACCGGGAGCTAGAGAGCCCCCGCCCGCTTTCTGGGCGCCGGCGTGGGGTAGCACTCGGTCTCCAAGAACTTGCGCTGCAGCCTGGATGCCTGTTTTCCGGCTCTTACCTCCAACCGAACCCGAGCTTCTCTGGGGCTCTGTGAATGAATCGAGTCCGGGAGAGAGAATCTGGTGGCTGCAAGGGAACTGAGCTGAGAGCGGCAGAGTGGGGCCAGGAGATGCTGGGAGGACGCGGGCTGCTCCAACGGGCCGCCGAAGTCCTCGGTGACCTCAGATGGCCAAGTCTAAACGCCGAATTTCCACCAGCCTGTCTGCGTTTTGTCCAAGAGCTGGTCGATGGGTGAAAAGCGTGTTGCAGAGAATCTTATAACATTTTCGCTATCTAGTGGAATTGCTCTTTTATTATGGTTGATCTACAAACCCTACACGTGAGAGTTTTTACTTATGCTGAAATAACACATTTATATGAATGTAGGCATTAAAAAATAGCCCATACTTCATGCTCACGGAGAGTATTATATAGAGAGCCTTTTCCAATTCTGAGCCAGACACCGCCAGCCTCTGGTGAGTGGAAGGCGGAACCTGTGGTGAATTATAAGACTTCTTTTCTACCCCGTCACTTCTCCCTTTCCCAGAACTCCTTAATTTGTTAATCAGTGAATAGAGGCCGGCGGCCCCTACCGCTCCTTAAGTTTCTCAACTCTCCTTTCCCTTTTGTCTACTGTTATTTCATTCTTTTTAATTAATTGATAAGGATCAGCTTTGCTACCCCCTCCCCCCCTCCACAAATCTCAGAGAATTCAACTTTTAAAAGGTTTGTAGTATGGGTGACTTCTTTTAGGAACTTTTTCTCTAATCTGGGCTTTTTTCAAACTGTATCTTTTAAACACATACATTTCCCCAACATGATTTCAGATAAGATATCTCAAAGAGGAAAACTGTGAAGTATTTTTAAACTGCTTCAGTATTCTGAAGAACAGTTCGTGATGCAAATCTCCTTAATATCAAGGTGAAGGTGAAGGTGTTTCGTGTAAATGATTTCTGTCTGTCATTATTTACTTTCCTGAGAACATTTGCTGGGGTTAAATAAATCCTTCAGTATATTTTTAACTACAGTCTTTCCCCCCCACCCCTCTCCCCCTCCATCCCTTGACAATTGCAGTGCTTGCTAATAGCTCTGCATTTCTAAAATGAGTGTACTTTGTTAAACTCACTTTCTAGGACTAAGAGTACTATTTACTTGAAATTATCAGGGTACAGGTCACTGTGGAACAAGTGAATTATAAGATAATTGTATACTAAGGACATACTTTTTTTCTCAAAACAAACTTTACTCGGTACTACCTATTGCTGTTGAATTTATCACTTAGGAAATATGCCCGTTTATTAAATGAACACACTCTTCCTCTCCTCCCCAGTTCCTCATAAAATTTACATTTCATTATCCGGTGGTGATCCTTTCTTCCAACTCCTTTCCATCCTGTGCCTGGTTTGGACTTTTAATGGTTTGCTTGAGAAAAGGCATATGCCATTTGTTTGCCAGGGAACATGCATTTAAAGGAACCGCTGTTCAGAATTTAGATTCATGAGATCTGTTTCTAATTGAAAGCCATTTGCAGGTAGCTTGCCTGGTTAAAAAAAAAAAAAAAGTAATGAGGACATTATGTTTCATCACAGCATTATTAAGATTTACTCAGAACTCACAATTGTGAAATAATGTTGCCCTTTTCAATTCTAAGATAAAAGGGAGTTCTTCAAACTCAACAGATGAGGGACTGTGATGGGTAATATATAAAGTTACCCTCTCAGAGAGTGCTTGGGAGGGAGGAGGCTGTCAGGGGGCAGTTTGTACCATTAATCTTCACTCAGCCTTGATTTTAAAGCATCCCAGGCAGATCAGATGGACTATCTGTCCTGGTTTGAAAGACCTCCAAGGGGGCAGACGCTTAAGCCCCTCTCAGCAATCCATTCTAATACCTAGTCATGCTTGTGGTACCAAAATGTTTCCAGATAGCTAGCCAAAAGCCTTCACAGTGTGCTTGCTTATTTTCTCTTGTTCTGTCTTCTAGGAAGATATTGAGCAGGGGATCATCAAGTTCTTTGTAGGGACTGTTACTCTGATCAAAGGTCAGTGTGAAACATCCCAGTCTTTCTTTGAGCACCAGTAATATCTCATTTTCCAACCTGACTCATCCTGATGGCTCTGAACTGCTAAAGGAACTCCACAGCTGAAAAGAGCATCCGCTTAAAAGTCTGGGCAATTCAGGAAATGTTGTTTGAGGCTCACTGTGCCGTTCTTTTATGATTTGAGCATTCTTGGAGTTATTTATTGTAATACTGTGTAGCTGACTAATGGTCCTTACTAGCCTACATGCTCAATTTTTTCATTAATTATCAGATGCAACTATATTTAGCAATCCCATATATGGAAATTTATGTGTACCCAGCACCTATTTGAAAACATTACCAATTTTTAAACATTGAATAAACATTGTCTTACCTGCTCCTTCTAGTAACTTAGAAGGTTATTATTATTATTATTATTATTCCATTTCCCAGATGAAAAGACTGAGCAACAGAGAAACTTAAATAATTTGCCCAAGGATGAGAAAGTGAGGAGGCTAGAATTCAAACCCAGGCACTTGGTTCCATAGACTAAACCATGGCCAATACATTTCTGTATTTGTTGAATGAATGCATTGTAAAATCGGTTTTTTTCCTCACCTAATATTGTATAAAGCGTGGTATTATCAATCACCATATACATTCCCTCAGTTCATGGTGAATATTTTTTATTTATTTGCAAAATCTACAGTTTTCAAAATCACTTTGACTTTGGATTTCTGTTCTCAGGAATTGACCACACTGCCACCACTAAATTGTCCCTGTATTTATGCATAGTCCCTGTCATTTTAGTTGTATAGATGTGGTTATATAAAAGGTAGAATCTAAAGAACTTCTGTTTTGTTTTGTTGTTTCCAATATACCAGGTTCATTGGAATATTGGGTTAGTCCCGCAAACCTTGCAATAGGAAGCTATCGTGTGAATAGAGGGAGAAGGACAGTTTCTTCAAATTAGGAAAAAAAATAATATATAACTAACAGTATTAGTTCTCAGTATTAACTTTGCCCCCTTTTCTGTCTCCGGTATTTTGAGAGTTGGACTACAGCTGGATATTTAAAAAAGTATTAAACAGAAACAGACTCATAGATACAGAGAATAGACTGATGGTTGCCAGAGGGGAGGGCGGTTGGGGGGCTGGGAGGAAAAGGTGAAGGGGTTGAGAAATACAAATTGGCGGTTGCACAATACTCATGGGGATATAAAGTACAGCATCGTGAATATAGTCAATAATATTGTAATAACTGTGTATGGTGCCAGATGGGTTCTGGGGATATTGGGGAGACCACTTTGTAAAGCATATGATTGTCTAACGACTATTCTATACACCTGAAATTGAAACAAAATAATATTGAATGTAAACTGTAATTGAAAAAAAATTTAAAAAGAAAGTATTAAACTTTTTCTCATCTCTTTGATAGTAATTTATCTAAAAAAATCAAAAAATCTATCCCAAAGTCTAAACTTTAAAAAAATATAGAACATTCTCTTATACTCTGCTAGTTGACTGGAAACTTTTTGGTTTCAAATTTGAGAAGATGTAATTCTCCGCTTTACCTGGCCTTGGTTCAGTAGTCCTTTTCTTTCATAGGTAGGCTTCCCAAGGAACCTGTCCTCCCTCCCTCTGCTCCTCCAGCAAACCAACTTACTTAATGTGTTTGCCATCAGCACAAATATTTTTTCAGTTTGCATGCAGATATCACCTTAATATAAATGGAAAAACAGTGTTTGGTAACTCTTTAAAGACATGTTAAATTTCCTAGTTGGGGATACATTATTTAATTTCCATTTATCTGCTTGCTGCACTAATCTCTGATTTTGTTTCCCTCCATTTAGTTGGCTGATATCTTTAAAATCATCTCAAAGTGTGAGGTATAAAAGGGTTAGCTGAACTTCAATTTTTTTGTTACTGATTTGTCAAGTCACTAGATTTCTAAAAGAATCACATTAATTACGGGTATCAAAGCAATCTAAAATATGGACTGTTAGGAGTGCCACTTGTTAATCTCTTGGTTTGGGAATTAATTTTAGCCTGATCCTTGTGAACAGAGATATCTTAGATGATTTAATCAAAGGATAATACGTCATCGCTGGGAAAAAGAGTTCATTTGAGTTGACTGATATACTCTTTTACAAAAAACTCACATTTTTTTCTTTATTGTTGAAAGTATTATATATGTTCCCCTTTTTCCCCCTTGACCCCTTCTAGCCCACTCAGCCCCCCCTGCCCCTGGCCTTGACCACACTATTGTCTGTGTCTATGGGTTATGCATATATGCATATAAGTTCTTTGGTTGATCTCTTCCCACCACCCCTGCCTTCCGTCTGAGATTGGACAGTGTATTCCATACTTCTAAGTCTCTAGATCTATTTTGTTCATGAGTTTATTTGTTCATTAGATTCCACATATGAGTGAGATCATGTGATACTTGTCTTTTCCTGACTGGCTTATTTCGCTTAGCATAATATTCTCCAGGTCCCTTCATGCTGTCTCAAAGGGTAAGAGATCCTTCCTATTTACTGCTGCGTAGTATTCCATTGTGTGAATGTACCACAGCTTTTTTATCCACTCATATACTGATTGGTACTTGGGCTGTTTACAGATCTTAGCTATTGTAAATTGTCCTGCTGTGAACATAGGGGTGCACACATTCTTTCTGATTGTTGTTTGGGGTTTATTAGGTTATATTCCTAGAAGTGAGATCCCTGGGTCAAATGGCAGTTCCATGTTTAATTTTTGAGGAAACTCCATACTGTTTTTCATAATGGCTGCACCAGTCTGCATTCCCGCCTGCAGTGTAATACGGTTCCCTTTTCTCCACATCCTCGCCAGCACTTGTCATTTGTTGATGGTAGCCATTCTGATAGGTGATACCTCATTGTTTTAATTAGCATCTCTCCAATGATCAGTTACTTTGAAAATTTTTTTCATATGTATTGTGGCCATCTGTATGTCCACTTTGGAGAAGTGTCTATTTTGGTCCTTTGCCCATTTTTTTATTGGATTGTTTGTCTTCCTTTTGTTAAGTTGTATGAGTTCCTTATACATATATTTTGGATATTAACCCTTTATCAGATGTATCATTGCCAAATATGTTCTCCCATACTGTGGCTCCCTTTTTATTTTGTTGATGGTTTCTTTTGCTGTGCAGAAGCTTTTTATTTTGATGTAGTCCCATTTGTTTATTTTCTCCTTTGTTTCCTTTGCCCTAGGATATGTATCGGTAGACATATTGCTATGAGAGCTGTCTGAGATTTTGCTGCCTATGATTTCTAGGATTTTTATGGTTTCATCTGTTATATTTAAGTCTTTTATCCACTTTGGGTTTATTCTTGTGTATGGTGTAAGTTGGTGGTCTAGTTTCATTTTTTTTTTTTTGCATGTATTTGTCCAGTTTTTCCAACACCATTTATTGACAAAACTGGCTTGATTCCACTGTATGCTCTTGCCTCCTTTGTCAAATATGAATTGAGTGTAATGGCTTAGGTTGATTTCTGGGGTCTCTGTTCTTTTCCATTGATCTATATGTCTGTTCTTGTGCCAGTACCAGGCTGTTTTGATTATAGTGGCTTTGTAGAATAACTTGATATCTGGTATTGTGATCCCTCCAACTTTTGTTCTTCTTTATCAAGATTGCTGTGGCTACTCAGGGTCCTTTTTGGGTCCATATAAATTTTTGGAGTATTTGGTCTAGATCTGTGAAATATGCCATTGGTATTTTAATAGGGATTGCGTTGAATCTATATATTGTTTTGGGTAGTATGGACATTTTAATGATGTTAATTCTACCAATCCATGAACGTGGTATATTCTTCCACTTGTTTATCTCTTCCTCTATCTCTTTTTTCAACACCTGCAGTTTTCTGAGTGCAAGTCTGTAACCTCCTTTATTAAGTTTATTCCTAAGTATCTTAATTTTTTTGTTGTTGCAAAAACTCACATCTTTAAATTGCACCACATGTTAATAGCTTATGCATGGAAATGACGGTCACTATCAAAAGTGATTTCAAATATACAGCATTATGTCCTTTAAAATATTGTAGTGTACACATTGCATCATAATTTATGTAAGAGCGTGACCAGTGGTCTTATATAATTATGGGCCAGTTTTATGAACACTTAAAAAATTCCAAATGATTAAGTCCTTTCAAACCAAAGCGACCTACCATTCAGTCACTAGATTTGTATAGAAGTATGAGTTTAGGTTAAACATTGTAGTAAAAGATTTGTTGATAAAATAATTTTAATAGTTTAATCTTAACTTATATTGAAGCTCACAGAAGTAACATTATAAGATTTTTTTTTCTCCCCTTAATTCTCATCTTTCAAAAGACTTTTAGCAATGCCAGTAAGGTGACTTAGAGTTGTCTTGCCAATATAAACAGAATACTTAATATTCATTTAAACTTGGTGCTTATATCCCTTTACAGACCAAATTCTTCTCTGTTAAATTCCTTAGCTGGCACATAATTTGACTTTAAATGGTGTCATAGATTTCCCCAGCAGAATTCATTTTTTCAGTGATATACATGATACTATTTGAAAGTCTAATAGACTCCCTGGGATGGCATATTTATAAATAAAGGGTTTCATAGTGGCAAGTCTTAGGTAAAGGTTTAAAAATTCTAATAAACCTGGATAGAAATATTTAAGACTTTTGAATAAACCTGGATGAAAAATATTTTTAAGCAAATGTACCACTTAGTAACAAAGAAAAATAGAAATGTGATTCCACATTTACACATTATCCAGGTTAATTATTTTTCTAACCTATTCTTGATTTCCTTTAGGCATTTTTTTTTGCATTCATCCAATAAATATTTCTTGTTTACCTACTATGTGTAAGTCACTGTGCCAGGTGCTGGATATAGGACTCCAGGGAACTTTAATCCAAGAAGGGAAGCAGAAAATAAGGGCACCATTTACAGCGAATGGCCGAGATAAAGTGTACAGCACTGGGGTACCTGGCACTGTGAAAGCATTCAATAGGAGCGTTTGATCTCATCGCAGGGTTATGGAAATGCTTCCTTGAGAAAGAGCAATGCAAAGTCTGTAAGGGAAGGGGACAGTGGAGGGTATGCTCATTGCCCATGTGATAAGAAGACTCTGAAAGCATGAGAGAAATTCCAGAACCTGGGGAACCAGTTAGTGAATGGAGAACGGGCTGAGAGAGGGACAGGAGAAGCAGAGCCCGAGGACCAGGCTAATGACCAGGTACATGATCCAAAGATGACCCATGCATATGGGCCCTATGTTTACCTTTTCACCATAGGCATGGACCCTTAGTTCTGTAGCTTATGGGTGGTGCTAAATTAATGTCTTTACACATCTAGTTGTTTTAAACATAGCCCAGAGAAGCTTATGTATTTTAAAAAATATGTTTTTATTGATTTTAGAGAGAGAGAGAAGAAGGGAGAGGGAGAGAGAGAGAAACATCGATCGGTTACCACCCATACGCACCCTGACCAGGGCTCGAACCTGAAACCTGGGTACATGTCATGACCAGGAATCGAACTGGCAACCTTCCGGTGCACGGGGACAGCGTTGTGTTCAACCAGCTGAGCCACACAGGCCAGGGCAAGAAGCATATTTTTCGTTATTTAGATCCTCCCTGTTTTGTGTGCCCCAGAACTGCAGCCAACATCTACTAGCCAGGTATATAAGACAAACCTGGGGCCTGTAAAAGACTCCAAGCCAGTACTGCTCTCCACACTCTAGGGCTGAGCAACAGTGAGTGCTTAATCTCCCTCTTCCCTCTAACCTGGAGTTCCCTTAATCTCTTCCCCTTCCTGGTAGTAGCCCCTCTGTTATCTCTGGAATAGCTCGTGCTGTGAGGGATATCCCCTCATATGCCATCAGTCAGTTACACCCAAATAAAGGTCCTTGGGTCGTACTGTCATCTCCTGGTCCCATCTCTTTCCTTGATTAGCCCGAAATCCTTAGAACTCACTACAATGACTGGCCTTGAGCCTAGGGCAGTGAGAAGCGGGTGAGGAATTGTTCTAGTCAGGATTGGACATGGTTTTGAATGTTACTTTGGTTGCTTTGTAGAGAATGGATCAGGGGGAATTAAAAGCAGATACAGGAAGAGGAGGAGATGTTAACTTTGAACTAAAGTGGTGACTGTGGAAGTGAAATGAAGTAGAAGGATTCAAAAAACATTTAGGAGGTGAAGTGGATACCACCAAAAGACTATTAATCAAGCACAAGTTATTCATTGAACATCTACTATGTGATCGACAATAAATAGAGAGGGGTGTGTGTGTATGTGAAAGAGAGAGATTGAGAGAAAGAAGCAAGTGTCCCAGAAATATTCATTGAGTTTATAAATACTTTGATGTAGTTTATGTGTGCTTTTTAGTGGAAACTACAGTTAACATCATAAAACTTGCAGAGGACTTAAGGACATCAGTATGGCTGGGAGAAAGGGATTTCCCAAATAGGATGTGTGTGTGAATTGTTAGCTCCCAGAAGGCATAGAATTGTCAAAATGTATGTAATCGGCTGTGTCCATTTTGAAACTTAAGTCAAAGTTCTTTGTCCTGTGGCAGCGTGAAAAACAATCTTAAAATTTTCACCAAGAAGAAGAATGAATGAAATTGTTACACCATTTTCCAAGATTTAAACAATGTTGTGTTCATGACATAAGTACCAAATATCATTGCTGATTCTAATGATAAGAATCACAGAATAAAGTAGTTTCTATGACCTTGCTGAAAGCAGAAGGTAAAATTTAATTGGGACTATATTTGTCAGGGTTCTCCAGAGAAACAGAACCAATAGGATATATTTCTGCATCTGTCTCAAGATATAGATATAAGAGGAGATTTGTTATAGAAATTGACTCCCAAGATTATGGAGGCCAGGATGTTCCATGACCAGCTGTCTGTAAGCTGGAGACCCAGGAAAGTAGTGGTATAATTCAGTCCTCTAAAGCCAAAGGCCTGAGAACAGAGTGGGGAAGGGGCACTGATACAGTGGGGCCTTGACTTACGAGTTTAATTCGTTCCGTGACGAAGCTTGTAACTCAAATTACTCGTATGTCAAATCATAAAGTGAACGAGTGAGACATGTGATGCTGGGCTGATGTTGTGGCATTCACTGTGACGTTCGCTGCGCCAACTAGCGGTGGGGTATCTGAAGCTGGCTCGTAACCCGAATTTTAGCTCGCAACTCAAAGCAAAAAATCGGCCGAGAGACGGCTAGTATCTTGAAAAACTCGTTAGTCGGGACATTCGTAAGTCAAGGCCCCACTGTATAAGTCTTGGAGTCCAAGGCCTGAGAACCAGGACCTCTGATGCTCCAAGGTAGGGAAAGATGGACATTTGAGCTCTGGAAGAGAGAGAGGGAATTCCTCATCTTTTGTATTTTGTTCTATTTGAGTCCCCAATGGATTGGATTATGCATACCCAGATTGGTCACTAATAATACTGAATCAAATGGTAATGTCTTCCAGAAACATCCTCTCTCTCACACACACCCAGAAATAATGTTTTACCAGCTATCTAGGCAATCCTTAGGCCAATCAAATTAACACATAAAATTATCCATGACAGGAATCTTGAAGCATGGGTAACATTTGACAAAAGGGCATCTAGGAAGAAGGCATTCTTGGTGGGTTACAAGTGTGAGCAAAATAGTGCAGGTGGAGGATAGTACAGTACAGAAAGGGGTCTATTAAGAACTTGAGAGAACAGAGAGAGTGGACTTCTGATGGGCCTTGAAAATCCTTGCTTTTATACGGTAGAAAGTAGGTCATCATCCTAGGTTCTTGGCAGTGAAGTGATATGATGAAAGTTTTGGTTTGGATTGGTCAAACACTACAAACAGGATGAAAAAGAAGGCAAATCTTGAAAGGCCCAGGGTGAGAGGAGGAAAGCCAGGGAGCTGTTTTAGACACTAAAGCGTCAGATGCTGAGGGCCCACATGAGAATGGAGGAGAGAGGGAGGAGTGAATGAGTTCATCAGAGAAGGAAGAGGCCAAATTGAAAGGGAAAAAACTTCACTCTGCTATCTAGAAGTTTCAGTAAGAGAGTTTAAGGAAGACAAGATATTAAACTCTTGCCTGAATTAATTGGTGTCACTGAAGATACTTTTGGCAGCAGGTCACAGAAAATGCTGAAGCAACTGGCTTACATATTCAGGGAAAGCCATTATTTCACATAAGAAGTCCCAGCATAGGGCAGCTCTAGGAGCGAGGAAGTGGGAAGTGGGGAGTTAGCAGTATCATCAGGGTCCCAGGTTCTCCGTATCTTTCAGCCCTGAGACCCACATTCCACCAGGTCAGCTCCATTACGGAAACAAGGTGCCTGCCCGAGTACCAAGAGTCAGAGTCTCGTTATAACGGCCGGAGGCACAAAAGGATATGATTTCTTGTGTGTGTCTTCACTGAGGAGGCAGACTACCCTCACAAGTGCTGCAGAAGATTCACTCACCTTTCTCATTCTAGAGTTCTTCCTGTGCCCGTGCCTGGAAGAAGAAGGAAAGGGACCATGGCCTTTGACCTGGACCAGTCATAGTTGCATCCTCACACAGGCACTGCTGTCCACCTTCCTCGAGTGTATGGGCACTGAATTGCTTGGTTAATCTTCATAAGAATACCAAAGAATTGAGGGGTACTGGAACATTTGAGAGGAACTACGCACCCTGTCTGACTTCATTAGGCATTTGGCATCATTGTCCAATCTTTTAGTCCAGTGTTTCTCACCTCTGGTCAGTGGCAAACCTATAAATGTTTAACACTTGGCTCTCAGGAGGCAGGGATTCGGGAGACCTGAGTATAGCCTTTGCCAATGTCTGTGGTATACATTTTCCCACCATGACTGATTTTAAGCTAGTAACAATTTAACAACCAGCTCACAAAATTCCTGAAAATTTAACAATTGGTCCTTTTGAGTTGGAAAGAGCCTGGGCTATCCTGGAATCATGAGAGATGTGAAAAAAAAAAAAAAGCCAGCCTATACTTGGGCTCCGTCTTCAGATATTCTGATTTAATTGATCTGGGACTGGATAGTCTCCTTCTTTCTGTCTTCTCTCCCCACTTTCCTGCTTGTCTTCATATGTATGCATTCCCCAAGTAATTCTGATGTGCATCATGGAAGAGAACCAGTGATCTGGAGCTGAGGTTCATAGACTTCATCATGCTTCAGGTTCACTGGAGGGCTTGTTAGACACAGATGCCTGGGCTCTGCTCCCAAAGTTTCTGATTCAGTAGTTCTGGAGTAGGGCCTGTGCTTTGCATTCTGACAAGTTCCTAGGTGATGCCGATGCTGTTGGTCCAGGCACCTTCCTTTGAGTCTCTGGGGGCCTTTGAGATTCTAGGTGCATTCATTGTAGTTTTAAATACAGGTGTTTGTCAAGTAGACAGTCAAATTTGGGCAATGACCTTGTGTTATTTTTCACCTTGATCTTGGGTAAGAATCTTCACCGAGAAAGTGTTGCTACTCCAAATTGTACCCCTGATCTCCTCAAACCTTCTTCCAAATGTTTACATCGACCACTAGGGGGACTAAGAGAATGATTGATTGGATCAATTCAATTCATAATTACCTAGGATGGAACAAAGGGGCCTAAGCCAGCTGCCAAGGGTTCACCTTCAGCTTGTGGAAAACATTTTTTCTTTCACTGTCAAAACCCTATTATTCATTGCTAATATGTCTGGCTTTCTATGGTTACATAGGACTTACTATTTTTTGTCCTTTTTAGAAGATTTCTGACTAGGGGCAATACTATCCCCTACCCCTTCTTTGAGCTGTTTTTCATACAATAGCCTCCTAAGTGCAGATGTAGCCATTTTTTCCCCCCTGATCTCTAGACTCTTCTGCAAAGAGACTACATTTACTATAGCTGATCACTTCATTTTATACTCATTTAATTAAAGATGTAGCATAATACATTCTGGGTATGCACAACTGTGACCTGTAGGCTTTATTTGCTAGTCTGTTTGCACCTTATTTGAGTTCTTGGATTTCTTGTGTTTTTTTTTTTAAATATGTTTTATTGATTTTTTACAGAGAGGAAGGGAGAGAGATAGAGAGTTAGAAACATCGGTGAGAGAGAAACATCGATCAGCTGCCTCCTGCACATCTCCTACTGGGGATGTGCCCGCAACCAAGGTACATGCCCTTGACCGGAATCGAACCTGGGACCTTTCAGCCCGCAGGCTGACGCTCTATCCACTGAGCCAAACCGGCTTCGGCAGTTCTTGGATTTCTTGAAAAATGGGCTTGCTTTCTTTGGGCCCCCAGGACAGCTGGGATTAGCAGGGTCAGTGCTCCTGAGCTGAAATCAGGGAGGGATCCACAGGTATTTCCTCTTATTTTTTTTTTTTTTTTGCAAAGAAAGCACTTTGAAGTCTTCGGAAAAAGATGAATAACTTTCAATTATTATTTTCTTAATGGGTCAGAATAACTCCAAGTCAATAGCAATTTCAAAATGAACTTGAAAAAAGCCACCATGCATGCTTTTATATATTACGGAATGGCAGGCATTAGCTTTTCCCTGAAAAAGTAAAAAAAAAAATATATATATATTGCTCTTTAGCTGTTTGCTTTTACCATTTTATTCCAAATCTCAACAATTGGGAGCTTTAAAACTTTAAAAAATGGTAAACTTTAGCTGATTTCTTTCTTTCTTTTTTTTTTTACAGCAAAAGATTTAACAAATGTTTTTAAATGATCTTTGATATAGTGAGAGCTCTAGTTTGAAACAAAGAATTTGTAATTCTGAAATATTAATAATCTGGAAGTGCAGGATTCCTGAACACTCCTACTGGATCTACTACAGCTTCTTTCCTAGCTATGTATTTGCATCCTACCAAGGGACCATAGTGTACTGTTACTTTTACATTATCAAGTGCTAATGTGTGAAAGGCTTTTATTGTGCTTTTACTACTCATTTGATTAAGTGGTATCTTATTCAATATTCTCTCACTGAGTTGGGGGTATTCAGACACCAGGAGGTCAAGTACTATGTTAAAAGCTCAGGCCAATCTTTTTATATGGCTGCAATAAAGAATATATTCATTTTACTTATATTACCACCTGGCTCTCATAAAAGGTCAGTTTCAATTGAATATAAAATAGGTTGCAAATGGCAAATCTTATGTCATCAACAACAAAATTATTATATGTGATTGCTTTTCAATTGCTACCTTCCCCTCTTTAAAAAAAAAAAAGTAACTTGGAGATTTCTTAAAATCAGAGATCATCATGATGCGCTTTTACAATAGACATGAAATTGTATAAATCCAAGCTTTTCTATTTTAGGCAAGAAAATATGTATAGGATAAACCATTTACATTCCAGTCAAAACAACAAGTTAGGTGCTTAAGTTAGTTATTCACAGCAAAAAACCATGAAACTATACTTTTCCATTTTGTACTTATCTTAATTTAACAAATTCATTTTGAATCAATTTCTCAGCCTAGGTTATTGATGCAAAGATAAATAATTTAATATTGCAAGAAGTTACATGCATAAACATAAGCCAATTGCTATGATTTAAGAGTGGCAATTTATTCTTATCCAGACCATGCTTACTAAATTATACAAAGCTTTTCAGTTTAGCAAAGGGTTTACTATATGTAGAAATATAGATTATAATAATCTTAACTCTGTGTTGTAACCAAGGTTGTGT
The DNA here is from genome assembly GCF_000147115.1 of Myotis lucifugus. Taxonomy (NCBI): domain Eukaryota; kingdom Metazoa; phylum Chordata; class Mammalia; order Chiroptera; family Vespertilionidae; genus Myotis; species Myotis lucifugus. The sequence continues at coordinate 3,037,214 of NW_005871112.1, read as the reverse complement.
TTTACAACAGGAATAACCATTTCTTATAACTGAAAAAACCTATACCACATTTAAAAATGAATTTTAATCTTGATAGCCATTCGTTTATACAGTCCAACTCTTGACAGAACCATCGTTTTTCCTCTGAAATATTTATTTTCAAAAGTATGACCTTGTATTTGCAAAAAGTTTTTAAAATGCTGTATGTTTTGAAAGGCTTTGAAGCCGTATTATTTTTTGGAAAAAAAAAAGAGCCTATCTCACAATTACTATCATCAGGAAACATAGAAAGAGGGAATACAAATAAGCAAGAGCAGACTTTTCCCAGAGTGACTTTTCCTAGAGCTATCTTCATTCAGGGTGACAATTCCGATTTTAACCTAATTAAGCGTTAGAGAGCATCAGTGTCCCAAGAGGTAAGCCTGCAGGTTCCTGGAAGTCCCAGGTCTGCTCCTTCCCTCCCAGGCACTGCCTGGGAGCTGCTGTCTGGGACTCGGGGAAGGTGCCACGGATGCCCAGAAGGAGGCTCTGCTGCGCAGCGCCAGCAGGTAGGTGCACCACCTTTAGCCACATTTCACCCTGGTTACTGTGGAATTGATTTTCACGGCTCATGACAGAAGCTGTTTTCAGCCCTTGAAAAGGAAGTGGCTGGGGCTGATACTCCTCACACAAACAGCAAATTGGTCCATGGCTTTCATAGCATTCGAGGTCTGTTACCTTAAGGTTCTAATGGCCTTTTAACAGCGTTTCCAGCTGAGCAGCAGATGTAAAGGATACTGAACATTGAAAGCACTGTTCTTTTTTTTCCCCTTCCCTGAAAGAATCATTTTTTTACAGACATTGTACTAACACCATATCCTAGGACCCATTCAGTGGCATGTGAGTTTTGAAAAACTGAACCAAATCTCAGATAAATATGAAGTACTGTCAGTACCATAAATCTGTCATTTGATTGGGCCGCGTGTGCCATGTTACAGCCCATCAGGACCCGGGATTATGGCACCATTAGTAGTGACCCCACTTGGTAATATTTCAGCCGGGAGAAAAGTAATTAATAGAACCCCAGGAAGCCTCTAAAACACCTTACACTTTAAGTGGATTCATTTTAATCCTAAATGTTGCAAGGTATTTCTGACACCACTACATTCAACTTCTAGAATAATATCCAGCCTACTTTTGGTTTCCCTGTCCGTTGTTCTGAGTGTTAGTTTTGACCTTCTGTTGGTCAGGGTGTGACGCGTTTCCCCAACAGGCAGCTAAGCGAAGGGCCTTTAAACTAAGCTTTTGTCTGTTGAAGAAGGTTGGTGTTTCAGCCTTGTGGACTTTTGGGGGAAAAAGTGAAACATAACCAAACACCACTTGTCGAATTGGTTGTTTTTTTTTTTTTTCTTAACAAAATTAGAGAAACAGTGTGTCTTTTGATTTCACTTCGGTTCCAGCCACTGCTTCATATTTCAAGTTTCCAGTGGTAACTAGACGAGGTAAGAGAAAAACAGCCCTGTGGTGAGTCATCAGTCCTCCCTCCAGGAACTCGCCTCATTTACAAGCTTTTGGAAGGACCTTTAGAAGTGTGAACTGCCATCGTTTGTACTTATTGGGCCATACTGAAAATATGCACAACCTGCAACTTCCACGTGAAAAGGCACGCAGTTCCCCCTCCCTCCTTTTCCTGTTTTCTTCTTCCTCTTCCCTCTCTTCACTCACACAGCCTATCTGGTTTTGGGTAACAAGAAGAATAGTGTGATGGAATTTAACATTCAGCTGAGCTCTTGCAGATAACAGTGACACACGTGGGGTCTTTGCTTTGGTGTCCTGAGTATGCAAGACTGGCCTTGACTCTTGGCTCTACTGCTTAGCCTTCTTTACACCTCTCTGTGCCTCAGTTGTGTTTTGTTGTTGTTGTTGTTGTTTAAATTTGCACACAGAGATAAGAACAGTCTTTACATCTCATATTGTGATTGTATTAAATGAGTTAACATGTACAAAGCTCTTAAAATAGTGCCTGACATAGAATAAAGGCTATATACATGTTTGTTAAATAATAAATACAGGTCACAAATCGATCTCTTGATGGGGTGGGGAGTGACAAGGGAATGACCCTTCTTGGGAAAAGGGAAAGGGTGAGTTTCCTTGGGCTTCTCCCAGCTCCAGGGCCCTGCTGGTCCACCTGGCTGATGTCTGGGGTTGGTGTGCTTTGTGATCTGATCTTGTGCAACTTGGGAGGGACCTGGTGGGCCCCTTTCCTGGAGTGTTCACCATCTCATTGGTCTTTCTGGCCCTGTAGGCCTCCTGAATCCCTGGCTTGTCCTTCCCCTGTCCCCTGGCCCACCTGTAACCTTGATCACTTGTTATGGTGGGACCATGGCAAGCTGCTTTCTGATATTCCCTAGGAGGGCTCCCTAGAGCCAGACCCGTGTCCCCCGGTGTGGGGGTAGCCCTCACTCTGAGCCTCTGCACCTCCAAGTTGACTAAGGTCTTTGCCAGGTAGCCCATCAGGCAGTCTCTTCACAGATTCCCACATCCCTCTTCTCGTTGGCTTTTCTGTATTGATGTAAAGCTCAGAGAGGAGGAACTGGGAAACTTGGGGGGACCATGACCTTCCCTTCACCCCCCTTCTTCCCACAGACCCCTGGGGCAGGGATGGGTTTGCTACCTTTTCTCTTTGTAGCTGGACCTCAAGCCCTTCAGTCAGGACTGGGGACGTTTGTCTCCTAAAGAGGTCAGGTGACACCTGACACCCATGCCTTTGGAGGTGGAAGCCTGTGAGAAAACAATGAATTAAGGGGCGAACAAAATGAAGTCAGTTAAGTATTTGTAAGATATCATCCCTCTTACATGTGCAGTATGAAAGCCTCTGAAGAATCTCTCAAACATCAAGTGAACTGGGAATAATACAAATTCTTTATGTTAATGGGAATCTTTGAGCTTCTTGGCCGATGGTTTTATATAGAAGCAAAATAATTTAATTCCTTGTTTTGTGCTTATTAATTGGTTATCTTCAAGTTTTTTTATCTCTTTGAATCCTGGTTTTCTTATCTATATAAAAGAGCAATAACATTGCCTGGCTCATGATAATTTTCTTTTTTTTTTTTTGAGGATTAAATGTTATAGTGCATGTGAATAGTCTGATAGAGAGAAGTCTCCAGCAAATGTTATTTCCTTTTCCCCCCAATTTCTTCCTGAAACATGTATCATGATGAGAAATCTTCCTACTTCTTATTCAGAAGAGGAGAGAAGCCTAGTAGGCTATAATCTCCACTCTAAGATTTAGTCATTTTTAATTTCCTTTTATGATAAGCTTCTAAGAGAGAAGCTGTAATAGAACATTAAAAGGTGATCTTTGAAATGCTGTTAAATGTCAAATAGCAAATCTTTTAAAAAACATTTACTTTCTCTTCTTTTTGGTCTTCTTGGCAATGGCTCTGAAATTTCTCTTTCATGTCACCCTCACAGGTTAGATTCTGTTGTACATACTTGCCAGCAGAGTGATGTATTTGACAAATTGCTTTGGTTATTTTAATTTGCTTAAACCAGTGATTCTCACACTTGAGTAGACATCAGAATCACCCAGAAGACTTGTTCAGATGTGGGTCCCACTTCGGGAGTTTTTGATTTAGTAGATCTCAGATGATGCTGATGCTAATGGTCCCTAGTCCACACTTTGAGAACCGCTACTTAAAGTTCAAGCTTAAACTATCAATGGCTTGACAATAAATTTCAGCCTTGGTTTGACATTTGAGAACTCAAACTATCTAACTTATTTCCAAGCCCCTTCTTTTAGATTTTCTGTCTGATAAAACCTTTTCACCAATCTTTCTTTTACTTTTTAAAATTCTTATTTTTATTTATTGATTTAGACAGAGGGAGGGAGGGAGGGGGAGAGACAGAGAGAGAGATAGGTCAATTTGTTATTCCGCAATTTGTTATTCCGCTTATTTGTGCATTCATTGGTTGGTGCTTGTATGTGCCCTGACCTAGATTCCACAACCGTGGAGTAGCCAGATGATGCTCTATCCACTGAGCCACCTGGCCCGAGCCTAAACTTTTCTTTCTGTGTCTCATTTTATTTGCTAACACTCAGGACAATGCTTGGTCTGTCCTCCCCACTTTTTCCCACCAAGTAAAATCCAATTTGGCTCGAATTTTCATTCATGAATTTGTCCTAGGCTACCTAGTCCATATTTTCTCCTTCTTTGCCAAGCTTTGTCTATTCATTTGGTAAGTAATCAAATTCCACCTCCTCAGGGCTCTTACTTAGACTGTCTTGAGTCATTTAACATGAGTCCCTTAATTTTTGTTTCCCAAATTTGCCTCTTGGATAGCGGAGGGCACTTTAAAACATATTTGTTCTCCTCAGAACATAATGCTTGTCCATAGTAAGGGCTTAATCAATAATTGACTACTCCTTCATTGGAAATAAAAGAGATTTTACTCTTTTGGCGAGGCATTCCAGACAACTTTAAGTAAGATCAAAACTAAATGGTGTAATATAAGGACACCCTTCTATTTTCTTTGAAAGATTACAGCTAATAAATTACAGTAGCTTAAGGCAGTGGAAATCAATTTGGGAAAGTACAGACCACCAGAGTTTGTTGTGTGGAACTCAACTTGAGTGTTGTTGCTTTCATTTTATTTTAATCATAATGTTTCTCCCAGTGAAGTACCTACCACATGTAACTGTATGTCTGTCAAAATGCTTTTTCAAAATGTGGCATATTTTAGATATCACTGACAGCAACTTTCAAATACCTGAAAAGTTTAGAGATGTTAAATGTAAAGAGAACTTTAAATTGCAGGAACATTTCCTTGGAAATACATTGATAGAGAGCAAAGTTAGTTTACAAAGTCAGGCCTAGGGATAAAGCAGTCAAATTGTACCACCTTTGCAGAATCTGTGTGTGATGGAGGCTTTGAATAATAAATTGTGTCAGTGGAATTTTTATAGGAACCACTTGTAATTTTGTGAATTCCATTTGAAGCTGTTGCCTACCTTGGTTCTTTTAACTGACATCAGTGTAGGTCAGCAAAATTTATTTTTAATTACTTGGGTAAAGAATAGCACCCACAGTTTCCCTGCAACAGGGTAGTGAGTACAGACAGATGGTTAATTTCAATATAATGTGATGAATGGAGTGATAAAGGCACTGGGAGCTTAGAGGAAAGTAGGTAGATGTTGGAGGACAGGTAAAGATAAGGCATTGAAGGGGGAGGGGAAGAAGTGAGGGCTCTGAATCAGGGATTATGAAGTGCCTTTTTCTCCACTAGAATAATGAATTTCTGATATAGTCTTAATTGTTCTTTCACATAAATGGATGAACCCTATTTCTGTAGTAAATAGGGAAGATTAGATTCTTCTGACAAATAGAAGATCATGCCCCATGAACTCCCTAAAAAGTGGGCAACTCTGGCTTTGAAAGTTGCATCATTGACCTTTGTTCAAGAAAATAGAATGTGCATCTGTCCTTATGGAATTGTATTTAACCCTAAATTATTTTAAGTCCCCATATTTTAACAAGATTTCTGGTGACATGTTAGGAACTTAACCCCATTTATCACATGACAATTTCTGCTTAAAGAAATGTAGTTTTAAATGGCGATAATTCTGCCATTTCGTGTACAAATATTGTTTTAAGAACATTAGTATACGATGGTGCTGTGTATTTAAAAAATTCGTATACATCATAGCTACCCTATTAAAATGAGTATGATATGTGTAAATAGACATATAAATATTTTGATAAAGATGACACTAATGGAGTGGCGATTTTTTATTTTATTTTTATTTTTTTGCCAACAGTGGCTAAAAAGACCAATTCGTGCCGTGAATTCCTTCCACTCACTTTCTTACAGAGATGGCGCAATAAGTGGTTCCAGCTGGAGAAAAGGTGAAACCACGTTAGCTTTTTCGTGCCCTCCGTCATCTGCCTTGGTTTATTTTTTAGTTAGTTTCTCTGTTTTCCCTCATGTTTGAAACTGCGAACACTTAAACTGCTGCAGTGTTGCACAGTTTGCTTATGAAGATGTTTTAGGCAGGTTTGAAATGATAAAAAATATAGAGGGTGCCCAGATGACAACAAGCCGAAAATCCCTTCTTTAAATCAAAACCTCCATTATCATTTGTAAAGTAAAATGTTCTCTCTTAGAAGTAACAGCTGCAAAAAAAAAAAAAAAAGTAGGAAGGCATAACACACTAATCTAAGCTGTAAAATATGTTTTGGTAGCTCAACAGAGATTTCGCTGTTTCAGAGGAAAAAATCTAAGTCTAGTCCTAAAATGAAGGTATTTGAAAGCGTGGCACAAGAGCGCCTTCTTTAAGGAGCTGGTGCGCAGCCAGGAGGTGGCCTTTGGCGGCTCCGCCTGGCAGCTCCCTGCTTGCCGCGGGCAGCCTTCCCCTGCAGCGCAGGAGTCAGATGTATTAGCAAACAAACACCTGTCTTTTCAGAGTGCCATAGCTGATGAAATAGGAGAATTCCAGAAATAGTTGGAATACAAAAGCAGTCGTTACCCCAGATTCCGTTTTACTGAAAGTTGATCCGTATCAGTTAATACTTCTAAAAACAAGGTAGAAAAGTTTTCCTCCCCACATGGAGTTGAAGCTCTGAACTTGCGTGTTTCTTTAGGCGTTGTACATACGGATTCTTAGGATACACTGGATTTTCCCCAACCGACCGGTGGTAGCTTTGAAGGTGCTGTTTTCTAAGTCGTATGCATGATCTCTGAGTGAAAGACATAACACTCCACCAGAAGCATTGAATAGGAAGTCTCGGGACACTGTTTCTCAGACAGTGGACCCGTTTTCTAACTTGGAAGGTAAAAGGCTGATACATAGCATATATTTTTTGAAGCTGAGGAACATGGTGTGGGTGTGGGTGTAGGTTTGGGTATGTGTGTGAAGTCTTTCTCAACACAGTAAATAATACGAGTTTTGTTAAGGACTAGTACTAATTTGTTAAAGGTCTGTACTCATTTCAGCCATGATAGACATAAAAATTCAGATTTCTAATCACTAAAGGAAATGCATCTGTTTCATTTGGAAAAATGGGACAGATACTAATGATTTCCTATGGACAGCGATTTGAAATAAAATTGTTTTTCTAAGAAGGAATGCATTTAGAAGGACTACTTCTTCCTTTCTCTTACTGCCAATATTTTATTCAAACATGTTGGAACAGTAATCGGTATGTAACTTGTACTACAAATGTAAAGTACAAATAGCGGATATATTTGATTAGTCTCCCATTAATCTATAAGCCCTTAGAAGGCAGGGCCATGTCTGATTTATCCCACATAGCCCTTAGCGCCTGGCACACACAAGGCATTCAATATACATATAACGAACGTACCAAACGATGACAATGACCCGGGCTTTCATTTTATTTCTAGAAAGAGACCTCTATGTAGATGTTGGCCAACTCATGCATATTCTCTTTCTGAAAGGCATTTTATATACTACTGGGCATGTGCTAACTTCCAGCCGTTGTGTTGTCACTCTCGTTTCCACAGAATTTTATTGAAAACAAGTGAGGTCAGAGCATGTGGCACTCACTGAGTTTACACTCTAGGAGGGCACATGGTGCAAGGCGCCATGTAAGTTATTTCCTACTGTGACTGATGTTGAGATATTTCTCTACCATGTAAATTTAATCCAGGGAGTAAAATTTATATTTAGAAGTGGTCCAGCTAAACATCACACATTATTTCACCCACCCTAATTTTGAGAGAGAGAGAGAGAAGGAGAGAGAGAAAGAGAACATCCCTGCCTTTATCTGTACCTTTGGTTCTTAAAAAAGGCCACAATATTATAGAACCATAACTTTTTTTTAAATTGAATTTGTTGAGGTAATATTGATTCACAAAACCATACAGGTTTCAAGGGTACAACTGAACAAAACATCTGCACACTGCATCATGTGCCCACTGCCCCAAGCAGAGTCTCTTTCTGTCCCTCTGGCCATCACCACACTGTTGTTTGTGTCTATGTGTTATGTATATATGTTATTTTTTGCTTAATCCCTTCACCTTCTTTCATCTAGTCTCCCAACCACCCTCCCCTCTGATACTTGCCAGTCTGTCCCATGTATCCATGCCTCTGTTTCTGGGCAAAGGACCTGAATAGACACTTCTCCAAAGAGGACATATAGATGGCCAGTAGACATATAAAAAAAGGCTCAATGTCACTAAGCATCAGAGATGCAAATTAAAACCACATTGAGATATCACCTCACACATGCCAGAATGGCTATTGTAAATAAATCAACAAGCACTAAGTACTGGCAAGGACGTGCACTGTTGGTAGGAATGCAAACTGGTGCAGCCACTGGAAAATAGTAAGGAGTTCCTCAAAAATCTAAAAATAGAACTGCCTTTTGACCCAGCAGTCCCATTTCTGGGAATATATTCTAAGAAACCCAAAACACTAATTCAAAAGGATATATGCACCCCTGTGTTCATTGCAGCATTATTTACAACTAGAGGCCCAGTGCATGAAATTTGTGCACTGGTAGGGTCTCAAGCGACTGCTGGCTGCCGGCCACAGCCTCCCTCCCTTCCCCTGGCTGGCTCCGCCCCCTGGTCGACCTCCTGGTTGACCTCCTGGTAAAGGGGACAATTTGCATACTGTGCTTTTATTATATAGGATAGTCAAGATGTAGAAATAACTTAAGTGCCCATCAGTAGATGAGTGGATAAAAAAATGGTGGTACATTTACACAATGGAGTACTACACAGCTGCTAAAAAGAAGAGAATCTTATCTTTTGTGACAGTATGGATGGACCTGGAGATTATTATCCTAAATGAAATAAGCCAGTCGGAGAAAGAGAAATACCATATGATCTCACTTTTATGTGGGATCTAATGAACAAAATAAACTGTAGAATCATACTTTTTATAGTGGATGGAATGGTCTTAATCCTCTGATATTTTAGAAAGAGTAGAGTAGATTGCTCTCTTTTCTTTTGCTATAAAAAAAGTGTTGAATGCTTTCCTCTCCATATAGCTGAAGGTCACCCTTTAATGAAATGAAATAAAGATAAACCATGGAAATTAGTGGGATTGTTAAAAATGGGCTTCAGGTTACAACACTGAGTATATATTATATAATAACATGTAACATTGCATGAGCTTTCTCCATGTCCCACATACTATTTTAAACCCTTTACTTATAGGATCTCATGTAATCCTTACACTATCTTTTCATCATGGGTATTATCATTCACATTTTACAGATGGGGAAACTGAGCTAGAGGGAGTGCAATTAACTTGTCCAAGGACACAGGTGGGTAAGCAGATGGGTAGGCTTACAAGCCCATGGACTTAACTACTACCTATTTGGATCATACAGTATTTTTAGAAATGAATTTCTAAGACTGATAATAGCATCTGCTTTGTTTTGATGAGTTCAGCTTTTAGTACTAGTAATTTTTCCTATAGTATTGATTGGAAACAGTTCTGTTTAGATGCAGATTGAATATTGCTTTTTCCAACATTGTAAAGTCTAAGAAGAATCTAGTATATAAGTGCCACTTCTAGATAAATTTTGTGATTTTTTTGCAAAAAAACAATAAAGACAGCATCCCTGTTCCTGGGGAAATTGAGTGTAAATCCACCACTGCAAAATTCTCTGAGAAATGTAGTTTTTGAAGATTTTAAACTCCTCCAGGGCGAGGTTTATAAGATTTCATTTGTTTCACATGTACTTTGCCCAGGGTTGGGCAAATAGATAAGCTTCTTACCTGATAGATTTAACTGACTATCTGTTCATTTCTAGGTGTCAGCATGGGGTTTAGTGAAAAATATTGGGGATAAGCAAGCATTGAAAGGAAAAAGGAAGATTAATAAAGATGAAGTAACTGATATTTCTGGCATAATTCACTTTTATTCTCTCCTGTTTCTCTTTCTCTCTTTACACACACACACACACACACACACACACACACACACACACACACCAATCACGTACTTATGTATATTGTATATTTTTTTTAATGTGAAGCTGTTAATGAGAGTGATGATGTTGGAGTCAGGATACCTACATTCTATCAGGCTGTAACATAGTGTATGTTACAATATACACCATATTGCAATTATGACTCCTTCCAATTTTTTCTTGACTTCTAGAGCTCTCTTAGAGACAAAAATAACCTTTACTTTTCTCAGGTCCATACCTCAGAGGGTTGTAGTGACAATGACTTTGTGGATACTGGCTTCAAACACCACCTCAGCAGAGGAAAGGAGGAGAGGTCTACAAGAAGAATGAGTGTGAGAGAGCAATTTAAAAAAATGCATGAAGATGTAGATGCTTTCATGCTGGGTTATATTTAAATCTTCTTGTGAATAAAATGTCATGAGGGCTCCAAATCCTTTAAAACTTAATTCATATATCATGACAGATCCTTCTAGGTGTTTTTAATGTTTAAAATTTATTTATGCATTGGTGCTCTAAAATACTTAAATGACACAAAAGGATTGGCATCTTCAGAAGCAACCATGCATATAGGTATTTATGATCCTTCCATTGATTTTTTATGTATACACAGGGATTTATAAATATTCCGTGTACTCAAATGGTCACATACTGTATACATTGTTATGCAGATACTTTTCCCACTTATCTTGAAACTTGTTTTGCACTTCAGTTGTTTCATTTCCTTTCAGGACTTGCCTCCTTTTTCTTGCCCCTCCAAAGGTTGCATTTTGTTGCACTGTACTATGAATTTTCCAGACTGTATTTATCCAGTGGTCTATTCGTGGACCTCTAGGTGTCTGTTTTGCTATTACAAACTATATTTTTGTGAATGTCCTTACGTGTCCACCTGTTCACATAAGTGGGAGTTTATCTCTAGAAGAAATTCCTGGAAGTGGAAAGGCTTGGGGAAAAGGCATCGCCATGGAGCACGTTGATCGCCCCTCCCCACTCCACTCTGCTGGTTGTGCCAGTTTGCTCTCAGCACAGCAGCACTGAGAGCACCCAGTCTCCATGCTGCTCAGCCCCAGAAGGCGCTCCTCACACCAGAGTACATGTGGATGGAGTTGTGCTTCATCTGCAGCTATTCCTGCCCCTGCGGGATGCTAGCTCATCCTTCAATTTCTGGGACCCTTTAAGGGTTCAAGGGTATGGGCTATTCAACTTCAGATGGATTAGATGGATGGATGCAGTATTTGAAAATATCTTCCAGCAACTTTTCTCTGCAGAAGAAAGTTGTTTAAATGAAAATATGCCTATTAAATATGTGGGGTTCATGGTACACGGAAAAGCTTTATTTTTGTATTTGGATTAGCATACTGTATGTGGGTCTCTACCCAATGAGACCAGTATCCATTTACCAACACACATTCAGATAAGAACTTCATGAAGGATGATGGTATCAGATCATGAGATTTCTTAAGGGTCTGCTGCCTGAGATTGTAAATCTGGCCTGCTTCATTTTAGACACCAGACATATGGCCATAGCTAATTATATGCTTAAAGCCGATGCATTTCAAAACCGTTGATGTTACTCCAGAAGGGACCTCAGAAGCAATGATAAGATATGTGGTTAAGAAGAAAGGAGATGTATGTAAAGTGAAATTCTGACCTTTAGAAAGAGCTACCATAAACTTTGAAAAGTCAATTTAAGAAATATATTTAAGTTTCCTTTTTGTGTGAATCATATGTAGCAACATATTTGTGTATATATGCGTAGATGTATGTGTATGTATGTGTTTCAAATGTACACACGGGTGTGCTGGAGCCAGCTCACCCTAGGCCATCAGAGTCAATTGTGAAATTGTCAGGCATTTTGTGAGCAGATTAATAGCTTGAAGTCAGTTATGGTGGAAGTACTTATACCATAGCAATTGGCAAACAATAAAAATCAGGGCCTCATTTCCTATAAAGTTGGTTGTTAAACACCAGTCCACCACTGTCTATGTGTATGTATAATCAATCCTCCTTCCAAAAATGAGCAAACCCTCAGAATTATTAAAAAGACATTTGTTTGCAGTGTCTGATTTCCAATAAGTAGGAAAAAGTAGAAATTAGTTCTGTTGTGCTTTTCTCATCAAAACCTTAAAATGCAACCTTTGGAGGGGAGGAAAAAGGAGGCAACTCCTGAAATGAAATGAAACAACTGAAATGCAAAAGGGTGATGCTCATTACATGGTATCTATTTTTCCACAATGTAGTAATGTGTTGATATAATCTAAAATCAATATATGTAGTTTGATAAAGAAATGTTATCAATAGTTTTGTGTACCTTATCTCTAAGCATTTTTGTCACTAACTTTAAGGTTGAGTTACCAGTTTTAAAACAATCTTGTGCATTACTTGTATCTGTTTTTGCTTTGAGGAATACAATTCTGAAACAAACAAACAAACAAACAAACAAAAACACCCCCCTAAAACAAAACAAAACAAAAAAACAAAAAAAAACCCTTTGTATGCTTTATAGATTAATTTTACTTTTTATAAGTCCAAATACTGTACATATGCACCATTATAGTTTCCTTTTAATTTGTGTTTAATTTCTTGGTTGTTTTTGAATATTTTCATACCAAAAGAATCTTGCAAATAATATATTGAAGTCATCCGAACAGCATGATTCACCAAGATTTGCTGTGGTAGCTCACAACCCTAACAGGCAAAAGGGTGACCTAATATTTGATCTAGATATCAGGAAAACTGGCAAAAGTGCTGCTATGGAATTAAATAAACATACAGTTAGAAGGATGGTGAGAGTTCCTGTGATGTAGTATCCTCACTTATAAGAAGGAAGAATGGAAATTAATGCTATTAGGCTTCATATTAGTTAGTATTTGAATTGCCTTGGTCCAGTTATAGCTTTGGCTTTAAGTACTTTGAATATAGAAACTGAGGGCATTAAGGCATCAAAATGAGTAGTATAGGGAGGTTGTATTGTTAATTTTCCCCTCTATATTAAAATATGGAAGGATGGCTGTTATCCAGTCAAACACAGGTAATGTTAATAACTTGATCAGAACTTAAGGAAATCAAATATCAGGGTTAGGGCTGTGCAGGTAAATGTCATTTATGAAAGGCAGAAGTAATAGTTGTATAAAGCCTTGTGGCTCTTGCCATTCTATAAGAAGTAAAATATGATTTATTCTGTTCTTGGTCATGAAATACTCAATAGGTAGAAAGAAATGATGACTTAGAAATCCTGCATAAAAATAACCTGAACGACTTAGGTTTTTTGGATGTGAAAAATGTTATAAATAGACCATGATACCTATTTTAGTTTATGACTTACTGATCTATAAAGAAAATGATTTGTAAAACCCAAATTAAGCAGGAGAAAGGGTAATTTACTAATAATGAAGGCCATCTGTACTTGTTTCTTTTTAAAAAATATAATTTATTGATTTTTTACAGTGAGGAAGGGAGAGGGATAGAGAGTTAGAAACATTGATGGGAGAGAAACATTGATTAGCTAACTCCTGCACACCACCTACTGGGGATGTGCCCGCAACCAAGGTACATGCCCTTGACCGGAATTCAACCTGTCCGCAGGCTGATGCTCTATCCACTGAGTCAAACCAATTAGGGCTGTACTTGTTTCTTTTAATAGCGATATTGTAGTAGTGGAAATGTGGTGGGTCCATGTTAGATCTTTGAGAATGTGAACAAGATGTTTCGTAGGGTCCTGATGAATTCAAACTTGTTACAAACTATTTTGTTTCAATTTTAAGAATGAAAATTTTTAAGAAATGTGATTTTCTTCTAAATGGGAATTTAAGCTTGGACTAATGTGGGAATTAAAAGCATTGCAATTTCTACTTAATCTCTTAGATCAACCATTTATAGTTTTCAGCAGAGTTTTTTACTATAGACTTTGATTCTTCATAAAGTAATCATGCCAGTTTTATTCCTCTGCTATTTTATTTTGATAATTCTTTTGAAAAACCTCTTTATATATTTGAAGATTCATATGAGGGTATGGCTATTCTTTTGTTTCTCAGGCTAAAAACTTGAATTTCTATACCCTTGCCTTTGATATTTTTTTTCTAAATGATCTAATCGTAAAGAACTACCTGAATATTAAATATTATTTTTGATTACTGCAAATTTTTCCAATGCCTAATTTCAAAATTTTAGGATCAAAACATTTTGTACAGTCTTTGGAATTTGGAAAAAGCCACATATTATAATATTATACCCTGTGCTTTTTTTTTTTAAAGGCAGATATGATGTGGCCAAATTAACAACTTATTCGATTGTACACCTAAATTTTTATCAGCTTATTGGGACAAGGATTTTTACATATGTGTACATTGAGGGACAGGGTTTTTACATAACAGATGAAAAAGAAAAAAAGAATAAATGTACTTAGATTAGTAGACATGTGGCTCTTGGGGGAAAAATGTGCTGTTATAGCTCTCAGGGTAGAAATAAATACATGGTGTTAAGCATGTTTTTTTTTGTTGTTGTTCTTGTTGATAAGACTGACTAAAATACTGTTTTATTTATTCACTCATTCTTTGTAACCTTAGTAACTAGCCCCTTAACTTAGATTGTATTCATTTTGACCTAAAAATAAATGATCTATATTTGCATAGTATTTCAGGGCTCTATTTTAACATTTTATGCATCATAAAAGGTGTTTTAGAGTGGGCTATATACATTCATATAGACAAAAGCATCAAGAGAGGATTATTTGAATAATGCATTCCTATGTTGTTGAACATACACTGAAAATCCCTTGGAAAGTCATTTTGTAGTTCATAGAAGGTAGTCTCTAATGCCATTTGCCCATGACTTGTTCTGCCCATACAGTTGCAGGTTCATATCTATTAAAATCTCTGCCCAGTTCCTATGGACAAAAGTAGAAGTATAGAGACCAATCTTAGATAATCTTCATTTAGAATATGAAAATCTGAATATTAGGGTCTTCAGGCAATGAGGAAACCTACAATATGCCAGACAATACTTTAGGTGCCTGGGTATATAAAAATGAACAGGCCAGGATGGTTTCTGCCCATGCCAGGAGTGTGGTGGGAATGAGGTGGTGGATACAGCATTTCTGGCTATATAAAGACCAATTCTGAGTGACTGAGAACAGTGGAGCGCCCCTCTAAGCATTTTGGTTATCTGGGTGTCCATGCCATTTGCTTCAGCCAAGTGAGTCTTATTTGGAAGCTACCTGCATCCAAGAAGTTGCATGGGTGGGATTGGCTAATTGAAGCCAGAAAAGTCTTTTCAAAATGATACTTCTCTGGTTCAAGCACTGCAATATCTTCCCCTGCATGTAGAAAGAAGATGTAATTGCTTAACATGAATTGTAATCCCCTCATTGTGTAGTCGTCTCCACTCCTAGCACACTGACCAGAAGTCAGATTCCCTGAAGTCAGACCCACCTGCTCTCATCTCTGCATGCCTGCCCTTCAACCAATGACCTCTGGTGCATCCTTCACAGGTTATCCCAAGCTTCATGTCCCCAGGAAGCCTGCCTTGAACTCTTTGTCAAGGTTGGAGCCTCTTTTCTTTCTCCTTCTAATGTCCTTTTGGGGAGCACTTATAACAGTCATAATCTAATTTAGTTGAGACAGAGTAGATTATTAAATCTACAAAATGTATGGGATAAGTTCATTTTTTTTTTAATCACTAAAAGAGACAAGGAGTGGGTTGTAGATAGGTTTGGAACTACATATTCTACCCTAGAGAGAAGCTGCTTTTTGTTAGCAATATTCTTTTCTGAGTGATTGTGTGCTTGATGAATAATTGGAGGAATGTCACAGATTAGGAAATAATCTAGTGCAGTATTGATTTAACCAGGGTTCTATTGGTGAAAAGACAATAAAATTAACTTTTGATTTATTAAGACAGACATATAAAGCCTGTAATTTTAGAAAAGAGCATGACATTTATTTCTCATTCTATCAGTTGAAAATTTGAGTATTGATTTCTGCTTTTGTATTTATCAATATAATGAATATTGATTGTCATAAAAATGTCCCATTGACATTTTACAGTCCTACAGTAGCATCTGAATAAAGAAGTGAATTAAGGCTTGTGTAATTCTATTGTCATATGTTTCTCATTGCAATTTCCCCTCCCTGCCTCCCTTCTGCTTCTTCCTTTTCTCTCCTTTTTCCCCATTAAATAACTAGTACATGAACACATGCCCACTGTGTGTTGTACATATTCTAACACCAGAGGTATGAGTAAATGTTAAAAGACCCCACAGCCACCCATGATCTCATGCTTCTTCTACTCACTTAATGTTTCCCACCAGAGCTTTTCCTGAGGGTTTACACAAGTGAATATATGTATGCATAATAGTATATGTGTATCTTTATAGATATGTAGATCACCTTTACATCTGGAGATTAGATAGTATGCATTGTAAAGCAGTGTAATTGTTTCTTTTCCCTACTTAACAAAGAATTAAAAATCATCTTATTTCTGTAGACCTGGAATGTTTTCCCCTCCCTCTTCTCTGTAAATTGCTTTTTAAATGCAAAGCACCTTCAGGGTCTACTTAAACTTCCCACTGAAGTCCTTTCAGAATCTCTTATCTAGAACCTCTTTCTGCCTTTCCCAGTCCATATATTTTTATATTTGTTATCTTCTAAGCTTTATTTTTGTGTTTATTTCCTTCAAAAGGGAGTAAAATCCCAGTATATATCTCCCCCACTCTCCTGTGTCTTATATATTATATATTTTGGGTGATTTTAGAGAGTCAACACTAACACTCCTTTTCCTTTGCTTCCAGAATTTGAGACCAAATGAGAAACAGTATAGAGAAGACAGATAAATGGAGATTAAAGTAACAAATGGAGATTAAAGCCAATGTAGATCTGCATTTAGATCTCAGGTCAAAAGAGGTTGCTGCCAATTCCCAGCCGGATTTAATAGACTTGCACCCGTAGTTAATGGCACATCTGGACAGCCAGAGGCCTCTACTGTTTTTCCTTTGGGCAAAAAGCAAACAGAAAGCAAATTCATTCAACAAAAAAGGGAGAGTGTGTTTTGCAAGCTTGATTGCTTCTCCATCATCCACTTGTTCTGAAAATAGTCCCTCCTTCCCTAGGTAGTCAGGGGGCAAGAGAGGCCTGGAGTGTTATTTGAACAGAAGCGTCTCCACAGGACACGTTAGAGCTAGGAGAAAACAGTTATACTCAAGTGTTGACCTTGAATCTCTCTACATTATCTTTGGTTCCACTCAATTTTTAAATCAATTAAGTTACTTAAAATTGATTTAATGATCAAAAATCTGTTTGTCTCCCTGTCTTGATTGACATCTCCTACAAGTATGATCTGGAAAACACCACATAATAACTTTCTCTTCCTGAAACAGCTAGGGCTTAAGGTAAAAGCATTCAGAAATCTTTGATATAAAACTGATAATCTAGATAATTCCTAAAACAGTTGATAAAATGGAGGCTTGATGTATATCACATATAGCTTCAGAGTGTATGTAAACACTTTTTTTTAAGGTTGCATTATTTTGTAATTCCCATTTTCAGCTTCCTGGAAAAGAGATATTTTTTCATAAGCCATCTTCTTTTTTTTGTTGTAGAGTAGAGCTTTCTGTGCAAGAAATAGTGTGTTTGTTAGAGATAGTTTTTTAAAAATACATTAAGGTAGATCTAATATGTTCAGTAAAGTGGTGGTGTTGGGGTGGGCTCAGCCAGAGGTGAAGTGGGATGTTCTCTAGTGTTTGCTTATCTTGCTGCAACCCAAAATCCATATGTGGAAATGGCATCGAGGAATACAGTCCTATATATGGTTGTAGTTGTCCTGTCTTTGCAGTATAAACGCGAATCCTTGGTCCTCCTGTTAAAGCTGGTGCAGCTCGCAGCTCCTCCTCCAGACCCGATCTTGGAAGGAGGCTCTGCAAATCTCTGCAGTTTTCATGTTGACAGCAATTCCATAAATTATTGGAAAGTGGTTTTTATTTTCTTCCCGGTCATTTAATTCTGTCACACATAATATCACTAAGTGAATGTCATCATCTTGTCTGTCCAATTCACTAAGAAGTTGATGAGTAAGTTTTTGTGACAACTGTCCATCCTCACTGAAGCCGCCAAGCAGGGACACTTCCAGCCTTCCACACTGAGCGTGGTCAGAAAGGATTTTATGGAGTTCATGATCAAGGGGACCTCAGCTTTGGGGTTGGTTCCATCACAGTGTGTCAAGCAGGAGCCCCATTACCTGTGTGCCTCAGCACCACAATGTCCCAGGTGGTGGCATCATCAGAACCCAGAATGGAGATGGAGCTGTCCTTCGGGAGGTCACTGCAAGCTCTCTTTGCTGAACACACAGACGGCCCTGGGATCCCACTTGTTGAACAGACTGACCTCTGAGAAGACTCGCTGTTTCCTCCAGAAGCAGGAGGGCTTGGACAGGGTCCTGGGTGGCCTGTGGCACCGTGCTGGGTGCCTGTGGACCAGCAGCAGCATCTCGGAGGTGGCTGCTCGGGCAGGCCCAGGAAGGTGGCGGTCTCCCCAGCTGCGGTGTATGTAACTTACACACAGATTTGAAAGTAAAACATATGACTGGAAATAGGCCACCATAAGTGAGCAATATGACCATGGTTAGAGTTTTTAAGGAAGATCGAATGAGTTATTTAAATGTTTACTTTAGTCATTTTTTCCTTGAGCTTGAGTGAATCTGAGAATCGCATTATTAGATATAAAAGGTAATTTTGCATAGACTATCATATGCTTTGGAAAGAAATATGAATGAAATATCCTTGCCTTGTAAGTATTCTGAGTGATATATTATTGTTCAACTAGAGGCCCGGTGCACAAATTCATGCATGGGTGGGGTCCCTCGGGGTGGCCTGTGAGGATTGGGCCGAAACCCGCAGTCCAACGCCACCTGCAGAGCTCCTACCTGCTGCACCTGCCACAGGCTCGAGCCCAATCAGTCCCGATCGGAGAGGCTCGCACTGCTGCAGCAGTGCTCGCCAGCTGTGAGCCCTGCTGAGCCCTGCATCTGGCATCCTTCTGAGGGGAGTGGCTTGTGGGATCAGGCCGAAAACAGCTCTCCAACATCCCCCAAGGGGTCCCAGATTGTGACAGGGCGCAGGCCAGGCCGAAGGACCCCATCAGTACATGATTGGGGCCGGGGAGGGAACACGGGAGGGCTCCAGGGCATGTCAGGCCCCATCCTGTCCAGTCCCGATCAGGGCTGATCAGGGCCGGCTGGCCAGGGAGGGACATGGGAGGTTGGCCAGCTGGCCCTGATCAGCCCCGAGGAGGGCTCCAGGGCATGTCCAGCCCATCTTGCTCAGTCCTGATCAACTGGACCCCAGCAGCAAGCTAACCTATAGGTCAGAGGGTCTGCCCCTGGTGGTCAGTGCATGTCATAGTGAGTGGTTGAGTGGCCTCAGCATATAATTAGCATATTATATAGGATTGGGACTAGTAATACTGGTGGGCAAATAACTAATTTTACTTAACTGTTAAAATTTAGTAGTGGTGCTTTTCTGATTAAAGAACCAGGACTTCCCAACTACCAAAGAAGACCAATAATTGAATCTTTTAGTTACTTGTGTTTAATATGACTAAGTAAAAGACATTCCTTCTTAAGTTTTATAAATTCTGAAATAAAATTTATTTTGTACTGACAGGATTACAATAACTTATTGATTATCAAGATAGGATTATTTTTTTAGTTATATTAAAGAAATTAATAGTAACTCAACTCTTCAGATGGTAATGAGGTAAACTGGATAATATAAACCAGGCCACTTTGGAGCATCTTAGTTTTGAATTTGAAAGTGTGACTAGAGTGATACAATAATTATAGTTAATCTGTAATTTTAATAACTCAGCTTTGAGAACATGTAGTTGTCTTTAAGTGATACATTTATCAAATGAATAAGATAAAGAATATTAAAACTGGGTGGGCATTTATCCATAATATATGAATTTATATTACCTTTGAAATTCCCTTTTAAAAAATTCCAGCAATTTGAGAAATAATTTATAGAACAGTGAATGTGAATGATTTTAAGCAGTGAATTTTAAGAGGTAATTGAAGAATGAGGTGATTTATTGTCTCGATATATACATATATGTGTATATATATGTATGAAAACATTTGAATGTTGTGATTAGAATGGGATCATAGTGTTTATAAGTTTTCCAAAACATGGATTGGTGAAATACAACAACTCAGGTTGTGAAGATTCTTAAATAATTAATGTAAGTTATCACAGTGGAGCTCCAACAATCTATTCTGGTCTTATTTGGATATAATGTCTGTGAATGATTCTGTAAATGAGGTTATAAATATTCATCTATTTTATCACTGACAACAGCTGAGAATTCCTGAATAGACAGTGGACCGCAGAATCCAGATCTTCAATGCCTGTGCATACCCATACACTTATCCAACTTTATTTCCATGTTAGATATCAGCAGTTTAGGAACATTTGTGTTAATAAGCTGCAGAAACAGAATTATGCTTCTTTTGTTAGAGTTTGGAAAGCTGTGACCTGATTATCCAGAAAAAGACAGGTGGTAGGTTTTATTCCCATTAAAACGTAAGGACAGAGGAAAGATAGGCAGTGCTTAAGGAACTGGCAAAATGCTCTACCCACAAAGCTATGACCTGAAATACAACTTGTAAAGCCAATGTGAATGAACTGTACCCTAGGAAGGCAAATTGTCTCTGTGGCGAGGAAAAAACATGTAGTTCTCTCTGAAATTTAGGCCAATTCATTTTTCAAAAATATGGTCTGAATCGTATCTAGGTAAACAGAATTGCACTTTTAGAGTGATATTAAGAAAAGTTGATTATATAACCCATGAGTAATATTTCATATCTAACAACAGACTCATAGAATCCCTTGCTGCTAAGCTGATAGAATTCATTTGCCTAAAAGTTAAAAAAGTATTTTAAATGTCAGGATTTTACTATTTGTCACAAAGTTTTATATGTACTTTAGATTTCTATTCATAATATTTCCTTTAAGATCAAGAGACTGATTTCCTCTTTTTTCCAAGGGGAATGAGTAAAGTCCTCATACAGCTTCTGTTTAAGAACTTTGAAAATTTGAGGTAGTTGGTAAAAATTATTCACGTAGGCATTTATTCATTCATCTAACCAATATCTACTAAACATGAACTATGCCATTTTTCTAAGGAATTCATGTTGATGAGCAGCGCCACATAAACAAATGAGTAATATGCTATGATTTGGGGAATGTGGTATATTCATTCTGGAAATGATAAAAATTATTTTCTTATGTGCCCTGTTAATATAAGTATAAAAATAATACTTTTAGTATCAAAATATAGAAGTCTGTGCTCTGATGATTGAATTCTAAAGGGGGACATGGTTCTATGCCACATGGAGATTTTATTCTAAAATATTTATAGTATGAATATATTCATTCGTATATTCAGCTATACACATTGAATGCTTACCATGTACTAGGCATTTTGTTAGGAGCCCGAAATAAAATAGTACAAGCAAATCCCTAGAAGAAAACTATTTTCTTTTGAAAACTATGAATACATAGAACCTGACCTCGACCTCGGATATTTCAACTTAGTTTATTGGCAAATTTTTGCTTACATGTGGTCTGTGGCTTTATTCTATAAATGTGAATTTATTGTATAAAATGTCTCTTTAATAAATACATAGATACTTACCGTTTTTGAAATTTCCTGAATAAATGTTAATGGAGATGAATATTTGTAAGGCAACTAATTCTAATTTTATTTTATTATTTTTATTTTTATTTTTATTTATTTATTTATTATTTTTTTAAAATATATTTTATTGATTTTTTACAGAGAGGAAGGGAGAGAGATAGAGAGTTAGAAACATCGATGAGAGAGAAACATCGACCAGCTGCCTCCTGCACATCTCCTACTGGGGATGTGCCTGCAACCCAGGTATATGCCCTTGACCGGAATCGAACCTGGGACCTTTCAGTCCACAGGCTGACGCTCTATCCACTGAGCCAAACCGGTTTCGGCATAATTCTAATTTTGATATGACAATTTTCTGTGTTTACAGAGTACTTTAACATATTATTGTATCACAATGTAGAGTCTTATCTCAGGCTGTATAATGACTAAGGGAATTAGTGAGGGTTTGGGTTAGATACCTGGGAAGTTAATCGGGAGCTCACATATTCAAAAATTTTGATTGTTCAGGCCTTGTGAATTTAAGCACTTAATCAGGCAAAATACTGAGGAATATTACAAGTCCTGTTTCAGAACTGAAAACCTCTTCTGATTATAGACTAACCTGTCTGCCAATTCTGACATGTTGCAAACAGATGCAGTGTTACGTTGAAACTCTTTTCATCTCTTCAGGTGGAAGACTGTTTTCAAGTTCTTAATGGTTATTTTTCTAAAACTGTTTCATTTAAGACCTTAATTGGGTATATGAAATGTTTCTTTTGTCATTGATCCTAGTATGTGCACGTTCGCAACATGTATAAAAGGAGCCTTTTGTTTTAAACATTGCTCAGTTTTATGAGGCATAAAAATGAGAAGAGCTTCATTCTTTAGAACACTGACTAGGTAGCAAAGGAGAAATCAACAGACCTCAAACATGATATAAATGAAGCACAGGAGTCAGTTAGTGTATTATATTAGTTAGCTAGCACTGCCATAACAAAACCATGGACTGGGTTGTGTAAGCAACAGAAATATTTTCTCACAGATCCGGAGGCTGGAAGTCCAAGATCAAGGTGTGGGCAGGTTCAGTTTCTTCTAAGGCAGTGGTTCTCAACCTTCCTAATGCCGCGACCCTTTAATACAGTTCCTCATGTTGTGGTGACCCCCAACCATAAAATTATTTTCGTTGCTACTTCATAACTGTAATTTTGCTACTGTTATGAATCGTAATGTAAATATCTGATAGGCAGGATGTATTTTCATTGTTACAAATTGAACATAATTAAAGCATAGTGATTAATCACAAAAACAATATGTAATTATATATGTGTTTTCCGATGGTCTTAGGCGACCGCTGTGAAAGGGTTGTTCGACCCCCAAAGAGGTCGTGACCCACAGGTTGAGAACCGCTGTTCTAAGGCCTCTCTCCTTGACTTTGTAGATGCCCACCTTCTCGCTGTGTTCTCACTCACATTGTCTTGTGTTTTGTTTTTTTGTGTGCCATGTATCCCTGGTGTCTTTGGGTATCCAGTCATTGGATCAGGTCCCTCCCTACTGGCCTCATTTTAACTTAATCACTTCTTTAAAGGTCCTATCTCCAAATGTAGTCACAGTCTGAGGTACTAGGGGTTAGAGCTTCAACATATGAGCTTTTTTTTTGGGGGGGGAGGAGGGGGGTTGGGGGTAGGAGGCTAGGGGACACAATCCATCCTGCAAAAGCTAGGAAAATTTTTAAGTACTTTGGTTTACTTGTAATGACCAAGATGAAAACATTTACCTTTTAGCCAAGCAAGAACTAAGGATGGCCCTGGAGCCCCAGCTGAGGAAAGATGAGGAAGTATATTGTCAAGGTTCTCCCCGGCTTCAGACTGAATGAACTCTGTGCTTAAGCTTCCTCATTTTGGGTTGTGAACAAGTCAAAGTCACTAACTAGGGTTCTTTTTACATTTGATGTAAGAGACCTTTTTACCCCGAGGTTTGTCAGGAACATACAACTTACAAAATGCCTGAAGCTTTGGCCTTTTCACCAGCAATTTTATTGATGACCTTTACACTTTAGACTTGAACTTAGAAAACAATCCTGTGTGTGTGTGTGTGTGTGTGTGTGTGTGTGTGTGTGTGCGGGGTTGATTATGGGAGGGGCTGTCACAGGATGAGAATCTCTTGAAGGGCTCTGTGGCCACAGAAATACTTCGGTGTTAAGACTCCTCTGAAGAGGAGTCTGCAGAGTGGGGATGGGGAGCTCATGGAGCTCAGGGCTGGACAGCATCCATGGAGCCAGTAGGAGATGGCTTGCTACCAGCTCTTCATCCCTTCCTTTGTGAGTACCTGGGGCCAGAGGCCTGGTGAAAGCCTCAATCTCTGGGCAGGGATTCTACCATAATTAATAGCCCAGTGTCCACTTGGGGACATTTTGGGCAGGTGTTCCTTATTTCTTTCCAGCTACACCCCCCCCCCTTTTTTTCCCTGCTAATTTTTTAGGTGGCTTGCAAGGAAGGATTTATATTGTATTCCCTTATATTCTGCTTCATATTATTAACATCCCTCACTTCAACATTTTTAAAGGCAATAAAGATATTAATCAGTGTTTCTAAAATACTCACCCATATACCAGGAGTGGTATTGTAACATGGCTCTGTGGCCGGAGAGAAGAGAACTTGAGAGGGGGAGATGTTTCCTCAAAAACCTCTCCCCATGACATCTCCTGTAGCCCTGGACCAACTCATAAGGACATGATTTGTTTTGTCAATTATTGGTTAAATTATGCTACTTTGCAAAGGTTGCCTCATAAATTTACCATGAGAGAAGGAACTCACAAATAAACTAGGGTAGTGAGAAATAGGGCCTGTGTTTTAGTGCTGGTTCTGTAGGTAATAGCCTGGCCACTATTAGGGAGTCCCTCCATCTCCCTCTGTTTCAGCATCTTATCTATAAAATGATGGAGATAATATCTGCCAACCTAATTAAGAGTTGTAAGGATCAAGTGCAGTAAAGCCAAGGAAAGTGCTTTATAAACTGTCAGGCACTATACAAACAGAAATGGTGAATGCTGGTAAGAGAAATGTGAGATTAAATGGGAGGCATTAAAAGCTTATAATAAATGCTTTCGCTTCTCAAAAATCTTGTTTATTCAGACCAAACCAAGGTGTCTTTATTATAACCCAATTTCTCAAATCCCAGCCTGAGTTTGATCTTGAAATGTTCAGAGATTCCTAGAATCTGAAAAATTATTTTTAGCTATACTGTGAAAGCATATATTGACAAGCATTCAAATTTATTATTGTCTTTCACCATTTCTTTAGAAGAGTAACTATTCAACTGTGTGGGGTTTATTTGGGGAATTTTTTGTGAATATTTTTTAAGTATCTTTTTTTTTCTAGTCTTTATTGTTGAGATTATTATTTTTGGATTCTTTTTTTCTTTTTGCTCTTCTGGTTGGGTGTTTTTATGCTTCCTCATATTTCAAATCATTGATTTGATTCTCAGAATCCTCTACTCTACTGTTGAATCCCTGTATATTATCCTTTATTTCAGTCAGTGTATGCTTAATTTCTGACTGGTCCTTTTCCATTTTTTTGGGAGGTTTCTAGAAGATTCTTGAATAACCTTATAACTATGGTTTTGAACTCTATATCCAGTAGTTTGCTTTCTTCCATTTCTGACATGTTTCTTTGTCTCTGCATTTTGGCTGCTTCTCCGTGTTTGTTTCTATGTATTGGGTAGAGCTGCTATGTTTTCTTGAGTTGGTAGAGTGGCCTTGTGTAGTAGGTGTTCCATAGGGCCCAGTGGCTCAGGCTCCTCAGTCACCTGAGCTGGGAGCTTTACTACATCCCTCTGTGGGCTGTGAGCACAGTCTTGTTGTAGTTGAGACTTGATTGCTGTTGGTGTCACTGGGAGGAATTGACCTCCAGGTCAATTGGCTGTGGGGACCAGCTGCAACTACAGTGGGAGAGATGCTGTATAGGAGACACCCCGTGGAGCAGGAATTGCTTTAGTGGGGCTTTGGTGCTCACTGAGTCTGCCCTTTGAGTGTGTCGCTTATGGATGTGTAGAGTTGTAATCTGGTATGGTCTGACACTGATCACTGGGTACACTAGCTCTTGGGTCTCCAGGGAGGTACAAAGTCATCCACTGCCTGGGGCCACCCAGCAGGAGCTACAGAGAGATCTGCAGATTCCTCCTCTTTGTATAGGGTTTGGAAGTGCCCAGAAGAGACCCAGCTGTGAAGCAAGGCAGGCTGGTGGTGGGCTGGGTCTTTTATTGATAGGTTTGGGGCTGCAGCTTGTTTGAGAGATTTTAGCCTGAGCAAGAACAAGCCATTCATATGCAAAAGCTGTTGCACACAGCTGAGGTGGGGTTGTAAATTGGATGAGGTGGGGTTTTAGGGAATCACCATTGCAGAGCAAACAGAAATAGCTGCCTATCAGCTCTTGGACCAGGGAGGACTCAGCATAAGAACAATGATCCCTGGGAGCACCTTTGTCTGGGAGAAAGCCACCCCCGAGTTCCTGCCCTGATGCCAGACAATCCAGTTCCGCCTTCTATGTGTCTGTGTTCCCCAGAGCCTTGCCCTGGCACTGGATCTCAGAGGAAGCAGGACCTTGTAACTTCAGTTCGTGGTGCTGACCTTTTAAGAGGAACAGGTGGGTCTCAGCAGCCTCTGTCTCACTGAGCCCAAATCTGCACTGGTTTTTAAAGCCTCTGGTTCTTACTTCTTTTCCCAGCTCTGGGATCCTGGGCCACTTGGAGTCTGGTGTGGGGCTGGGACCCCTTGCTCCACTGGGCGGCCTCCACAGAGATGATCTCCATCCTGATTAAAAATGCGGCACACATGGGTGTCGTACCAGCCTGTTCTCACTCCGCACCTCCTACCAGTCTTATTGCGCTTTCTTCTTGACTTCTCTAGTTGTAGGACTTCCATTCAGCCAGCTTTCTAGCAGTTCTGAATGATGGTTGTTCTGTATTTTAGTTGTAATTTTGATGTGGTTGTGAGAGGCAGCGAGTACAGGCGTTTACCTATGCTGCCATCTTCAAATCTCTGCATCTTTCCAATGCATTATAAGTTTGCTAAGGGCAGGAATAATATATCTATTGTCTTTGTTTCCCTAGCAATTGGCAAACTCAGTGCCTAGAACTCAGTGGAAGTTTATGGAATAAATTTAGACCATGGAATGTTTCTTTTATTCATATTAAGGCTTTTAAAGTTTGCTTTTCTAACATAAAATCAGAGTTTGGACCCTCAATGTTGTGCTCTTCACTTTTAAATCAAACTTCTTATTTTGAAAATAATTGTATATTATGTCCCAATGAATTAAAATACTTTTCCTTCAATACCATAGTTCTTGGGTAGAGCATATTGATAGTGTAATAATGTTTCTAACAGTTAAAAATGTTGCAGTGGTTCAGTTTCACCATATGAGCTGAAGAAAAACACATATTTAAAAAATTAGTTTTATTTTTAATTGTGGTTATCACATAACATTAAATTTATCATCTTAAGTGTTTTTAAATGTACTTTTCAGTTGTGTTATGTATATTTACATTGTGTGCAAACCTGTAGACATTTTTTATCTTGCAGATTTCACTCTATGCCCATTGAAAACTAGTTTTCCCTCCATTTAACATTTTATTGCTATAAATTTTAATACTTGAATACTTCATAAACAAATACTTTTGAAACATATTGACACATTACTTTTTACTACTGCTTTTATTTATGTCTATCAAAGTCACATAGGAAATCTAGATCATGTAATAATAAGTGACAAATTTTCATTCTCATTCATATGCGAGAAAACCAGATACTTATTTTCTTGAATAAGCATTAGGAATATTGCCTTGCTAAGAGTAAATAGTAAGTAGTTCAGTAATGAGAACATGAATAAAAACATCCTATATAATTTCTAAAGCAGTAGGTACTTTTCAAATCAAAGTAGATTTATATAAAAGGAAAGAAATATGTTACATCTTAAAAACTGCCTATTACTGAAGATCAACTTTAATTTGAAAACCCTTGATTTTCCAAGATAATTGTAGAAACCATGCTTTCACTTTTGCAGAGAATAGTTCAGCTGGGTCAGTGGTTCTCAAACTCCAGTGTGTGTCAGAATCACCTGTAAGCTGCTTTATTTACAATAGTTCTGATCTGGAAACAGCCCAAGTGTCCATCGGCAGATGAATGGATAAAAAAAAGCTGTGGTACAGTCACACAATGGAATACTATGCAGCTGTGAAAAAGAATGATCTCTTACCCTCTGAGACAGCATGGAGGGACCTGGAGAGTATTATGCTAACGGAAATAAGCCAGTCAGAGAAAGACAAGTATCACATGATCTCATTTATATGTGGAATCTAATGAATAAAATAAATTGACAAACAAAATAGATCCAGAGACATGGAAGTGTGGAACAGACTGACAGTTCTCAGAGGGAAAGGAGGGAAGGGATTAACGAAAGAACTTGTATGCATATATGCATTACCTATGGACACAGGCAGCAGTGTGCTGAAGGCCTTAGATGGGGCAGGAGTGGGAGGAAGAAGGTCAATTGGGGGTAAAAAGAGGGAAATCTCTAATACGTTCAACAATAAAGATAAAAATAAATAAAGTCACTATAAAGAGAGAGAGAAAAAAAGGGAAATACCTGAAGATCTTCTTTATATCCATTACTGGGCCAAACCCTCAGGGCTGCTGAATCTGTAGGTTTGGAAAGAAACCTGCTGTTTTGCATCTTGAACAAGTTCCCAGGTGGTGCTGATGCTCTAGGCTGGGAGACCACACTTTGAGAACTACTGATCTGGAGCAGTTGTTCCTCAGAAATTATTTAAGATAAGAAGAGATAGTTTGTTAAGACCTGTCCAATGGGATTCGTAAAGCTGTCCTCTAGTCACCTTCTAGGAATTTACAGTGACCATTTGCCTATGGAAGACACATTGAGATCTGGCCTTAAAATAGCTTCTTTAACCTTATTTTCATCATTTCCTATATTTACTTGATTGTAGAACTATCTTTTTACTAATACCAATTGTCTTTTGAGGGGCACTGACATTCTATTATGCATAATTTGAAAAGTGCTGTTTAGTATAAAGAATTAGGAAAGTGTGAGCTTTCAATGTCTTGTTTGAAAATATAGGGCAAGGCGGGGCAATGGGTAGCTCATCTCTCTTCCTATCTTTAAAAGCAATATGACAAAACTCCATTTCCTGATGTGGGAGGAGTAGAAAGGATTTGTTCAGGTACTTTACATCTCTTCAGTCATAGAAATTAAGGGAAATAAAAACTTGGCTTACTTTAAATTCCAGTTTTTGTTTTGAGGTTTGTACCTCAAAAGTTCTATCATAGCATCTTAAATGGATTGTTTGGTTTTCAATTATCTGTGTAAATTTCACAACAATAGGCATAAATTGGTTGAATGTACCAATATTGTGGCAAATGCCTAGCCTGATGCAAGAGTTGAGTAGTATGATGATACCTGCTTAAGTCTGAAACGCGCCAGGGACCTGCTTTAGAGGATAGTACCAGTCAGTATTAAATAGATCCCTGGTTTTGCTGTGGTTCCCCTAAGGCATGTCTGTAGTGAGAGTTCTGCACAAGGTTAGCATCCTCCACTGTCCTCAGGCTCACTTGTGGGAGGATCAGAACAAAAATTTCTCCTAGAAAGTGTAAAGAAAGTCTCCCACTTCCTGTTCCTGATGCCAAAAAGAGGCATAGACCTATGTTAATTCTCTAAGGGATCTTAACTTTGCAAACATACTATTCTCTGTATGCATTTGACTTTCCCCTTTTTGTAGATGTTTTTTACCCACATTTTTTAAAAAAAAATTTAATCCTCACCTAAGGAATGGGGATATTTTTCCATTTTTTTTTTGTTTTGTTTTGTAATAAAGAGTGGAAGGGCAGGCTATGTGTGGGCGGGGGGAGGGGAGAGAGAGAGAAACATTGATGTGACAGAGACACAGAGATTGCTTGCCTCCCACACATGCCCTGTCCTGGGGCAGGGATTGGACCTGCAGCGCAGATATATTCCCATGATCAGAATCAAACTCATGATTATATGGTGTGCAGGCTGATGTTCAAACCATTGAGCAGTGTCAGCTAGGGCTACCCACAGTTAATTTTCTTTTTTTTTTTAAACCAGGGCCAAATAATATAACTGGTCAACAAGGCTTTGAGAGTTTTTAGAAAGATGCAAAGTAAACAAAGTGAAGGATGTTGACGTCTCACATTATATATTGTTTATCCCCCAACTTCTCTTTTTTTTTGGAATTTTTGCATCAGACATAGATATGTTGCTTTTGAATATGATGTATCTGTCTGTGTACATAATATATATATATATATCTCGAAGTCTGGGGTTTTCATATTGTGATGAATGATTATCATGGTGTAGCACACTCAGTAACTACCAAAACCCAGCTAGGCCCAGTAAGGAAATGCCGGCAAAGGGTGGTCTACATATGTGCCCAGCAAATTCTCTAAGGCAGATGTTCACACTTTCATTTTACAGTAAGGACTCCAGGAAGGCTGAGTAATCTGCCTAAGGTCATACAGCTGGTAAGTAGTGAGAACAGGATTTGAACCAGGGTTTGGCCTTCAAAATATACCACATCACTTTCTCTCTTACTATGTGGAAAGGAAGACAGCATAGAAAGCTAGCATGATGCTTGTCTGGAAAATAGGTTGAAATTTTGAAAGGAGAATAAATGTTCCTTTCTAATTGAAAGCAATTATTAAAACATATAAAAAATAACCCAAAATATTTAGATTATTTGCTCAGTGTTAAATGTCAATACTCTAACTACTGAGATTAGTTTGCCCAGAAAGCACTTTAAGTGAAAAACTACAACATGCAGCTATTTTGAAACTATAGATTTAGAAAATTCTGTGTTCAGTATGTAGACCAAAAACAAACAAAAAGAGAATATTGTATTCATTCTGCATTTATTTATTGATACCAATGCCATTAGGATACTCCTAAACTTAAAAAAAAAGTTAGGAATTGTGCCCTAGCTGGGTAGCTCAGTTGTTCGGAGTGTTGTCCTGTAAACCAAAAGGTTTCAGATTCAATTCTTGATCAGGGTACATGAGGGAGGTAACCGATTAATATCTCTCTCACGCTCTCTGTCTCTCTCCCCTGTGGTGAGCTGTTTCTGTTTCCCGCGACCCGCACGGGAAAACGACAGGTTCTTGAGCGGAGGAGCTGGGGATTAAGAAATTAAAGAAAGACCAAGATGCAGAAATAGATTTTAAGCTGGGGCCAGGTGGGCGCCATCCTCTCTGATGGAGAGGCGGCAAAAGCGGCTGAGCTACACAGCAGGTTTATTTTAAAGGCCTAGATTTACATATCTAGTTTCGTCCCTGCCTGATTAATATGTCCAGCCTTATTGGGGAAGCATGTTTCCAGGGCATGGCTCTGCCTATGCTGAGTTCAGCTGACAATAATTATAAGAAAATGCCTAGGTGCCTCCCAGGCGGCCCTCTACACTCCCCCATCCCTTTCTTTCTCTCTAAAAATCAATAAAACATTTCCTTGGTTGAGGACTAAAAAAAAAGGAATTGCAAAGTGCTTCTCAAAATTTCATACTATAAGGGATTGTTCATATTCATGTGTTAAAAAACAGTCTACTTTTTTTTCTTTTCCTGTGGGTATCTAATAGTGAAAGCCATCTTAAGCCCCTAGTACAACCTTCATACCTAAACATTGAAGTGTGAGCTGTCAAACCATAGGTCAGGCTTTCAACAATGAATGAAAAGTTTATTTTCAACATAAGTTTCAGGTATAAAAAAGGAAGCAGCCTAACTGTTCAGAAGGAATGATAAGAAATCTGCTAACTCTTGTTGATTAATGTGATTTTCTATGTGGTTGGCTCAGTAAATTTATCTGCTCTGCTATCTCGTTCCTACAAAGTTACCCATGTTCAGTTCTTCACGCAGAGTATTTCTTATTTGTTGTTCTCTTCCCACCACAAAACGGGGAGTGATTAGATGTCATTTCTTTGGGACTCCCTATGCGGTTTCTCAGTCATCATTCTTCAAGGTTGCTCCTATTAGTGGGTCAAAATGTTGACCCTTTTGTATAGTAGTTACTCCAGGAAGTGTAGTAGGTGAGGTTGTAGGAATGCCGCCCTTCAAAAAACACAGAGCAGGGCATTAGTGGTCCTTGTCATGGTCTCATTCTGTCCCGAGCCTCCGCTCACCCTGCAGGTTCTTGTGTTCTTCTGCATGACCATTGTTCTCCTCTTTCCCTCAGGTTTACACTTGCATTTGAAAGTGCAAGCAACCCAATGATTTTCACTTGGTGGAAGCGATTTTCCTTTAAGTGCTAGCTTAGTACATACCAGCAAATGAGCTCTTTTGTTCATCACAGTGGATCTGATTCTGAATTTCCTGTGTGAGTTTCTACATGTTGCCTGGAAGTGGTAACCACAGTGTGGGGTTTAAAGAGTCCATGTTTCTCTTAGGTTGGGACTGGAATGGAAAGGTAGAAAGGTGAGGCATGTAAGGCCAGTAGAGCCTCTCATGTTTATACTTCAATATGTGTACTAAAATAGTCACCCTGAGTGAAATGGGTAAGTGATAATACTACAAAGTTGTTTTTTGAATTGAACATTTACTAGAAATTTTTTATAGCCTCTGAAAAAGTTTAAGCTGTTATTAAGTGGAATCAATGTACAATCAAATGAAGAAATATTTTTACATTGTTTTTATAGAATGGTCAGAATTTTTTATTTTTATTTTTATTTTTTGAGGAAGAGACTGAAAGAAACAAAAATACCTACTTGGAACAGGGCCACCTTTTTCCTTTGAGCTGAGGAGACAAATTCATGAACTTTCTGTGGAAATTTTCCTCAGTATAGGGTAAAAGTTCGTAACTCAGGGGAATCTGTCAGAATCCTTTGGGGGAAAATTTCCAACAAAACACACTCATCCTTCACTCCCAGATTCTGATATCCTCTTGAGACTTTTAGAATCTATGGAGAAGAAAGCAGGTGTGTGTTGGAAGAAAAGGACCAGTGGTGGTTATGAGTCCCTCTGTCCCATCTCAGCAGATCTACCAATGTGCTATAGTGAAAAAATAGTTTTCTGTCAATTTTCTCTGTGGACGCTTTCCTTAAATATAAGGAGAACAGTCCAACTAGGGAGATTAGTTTTTGCCAAACAGAAGGAATATTTTTATTTTAAAGTTATAACATAATTTAAAGAGTCAAATATTTTACTCAGAAAAATTGTTTGCCACCATCCTCATTTCTCCTTTCACAAAGCTAATCACTTAAAATTCTACTTAATTCTTTTGGTAATTCTTAAATTGTAAACATCTGAATTGATGACATACCATGGTACAAAAAGGATTTAGCACTGCCTATTTTTTTCTAACCTTATCGTGTGTGTGTGTGTGTGTGTGTGTGTGTGTGTGTGTGTGTGTGTTAGGAAAAAAGCTAAAACAGAAGAGTGTGAGATATTGGGATGGAAGGAAACAAAATGTTGGGAAAGCTCACACCAATGGCCTCAGTTTTGTCAAGAAAATAAGAGATGGGTTAATCTGCTGGAATTGAGCGAGTATCAGCTGCTATCAGTAATTTGTGAGGGAGTTAACAGATACTAATAAATATAAGCATTGCTACAGAATGACTGACAGGATTTGTTTTTATAAATAATCTGCATACATTGTTTTAAAATCATGGAGATATGTCTCAGAATAGATCCCTAGAAGTGAGATTACTGTGTCAAAGGGGGAATGCATATATAGATAGGAATTGATATGATAAGTGGAATATTAATTTTCATTATTTGCAAAGAACCAAAGAAAATAGTAAACTGGAAGGGAGAGGTAGCCAGTTTAGTGAATGTGAGAAATAGATGTGTGGTCTTTGTTCAACTGCATGTGATAATGGAATAGAAATCAATAGGGTGGAAAATTTCAAACTGCAAGTAATACAAAACTTTAAAACACATTTTACTTGATATACACACACACACACACACACACACGTGTATATATATACACATATATCTTAATATATGTGGACAAATATGGATGCTGTTATTACATTTATTCACTCCCTGATACTTCCTTTCCTTTGATTAATATTTAATTGGTATCCTTAAATCTCATAAACTAATTGGAGGAAGTGCCTAGCTCAGCAAATAGGTTGCAGAAGGCCCACCCGCAATTTCAGATTTCTTTCAGAAGACTCACACAGTAGATAATTTAAGAAATGGTTGATCAAGATTGACAACTGTACATTAATGCTCATATTCTCTGAGGGCGACGCTTTTTTGCATTGATGTTGTTAGTTCACTAGCTTTGTTTGTGCGTTTGTAATGAACAAGTTTAGGTTCTTTGCAGATGACAAATGTAAACATATAGTTTAGTGCTTTTTTTTCTTAAAGCAAGTGAGCCTGATTTTATGTCTAAAAGGGTATACTTTTACAGCGGAAGAGAACAGCAGGGCCATTGAGTGGTCTCCCAGAAGTAAGTCCCTCAGGGCACAGCCGCAGTGCAGTTTAGCAATAATTTTAATTGGACACCCAAACTAAGCCAACCTCAAATCATGTGTATGTCTTACAAATAGGGTTTATTATGTCCTTTAC
Organism: Myotis lucifugus; assembly: GCF_000147115.1. Lineage (NCBI taxonomy): Eukaryota > Metazoa > Chordata > Mammalia > Chiroptera > Vespertilionidae > Myotis > Myotis lucifugus. Next base: position 3,003,060 of record NW_005871112.1, on the reverse strand, counting down.
GTCCTTTTAGAGACTTATGAAGATTTATACCAGTAGTTAGCTGCTTTGTCTGAGCTACAGAGAATATTTAATAGTTTTATCAGGATTAATGAGCAGAAATGTCTCAACAAATGAAATTCTTTAGTATGTACATTGTAGTCATTTGACATTCTCTTTATTCACTTGCAATGATGTCGGTAATAGGAGATATGTGCCCTTGTATTTCACGTATTTGTCAGATTGCTGGGAAACCGTTATATAATGCATTTGTGTAATTAACACTTTTCTAACCTCAAATTTTTCCAAGAACCACATAGAAAATACATAAATCTCCTAACTATTTTAACATATAACCATATAATGACATTCACTCCATTTGGTGTACAAATAGTGAATGCCTACTCCATGGCAAGTGCTGGAGATAAAATGTGGAAAAAAACAGAGCCTAGCGGAGGTTAAGGTTTAGATAAATAAAATTATAATCAATTGATGCACTAGTATAAACTGCAATAATGCTGCCTCTGGGAAGTATAGGATAGTGTAGTACCTGTATCAGGGTTTTTATCTGGTCTGGGAAGTGTGGAAAGACCTCCTTAGGAAGTAAAGTCTGGGCTGAGTGAAGGTTCAAGTAGGAATTGATGAACAAAATAGATCCAGAGACATAGAAGCATGGAACAGACTGTGGAACCTCAGAGGGAAGGTGGGGGAGGGTGGGTAGGTGGTAAGAGATCAACCAAAGAACTTGTATGCATATATGCATAACCCATGGACACAGACAATATGGTGGTGAAGGCCAGGAGCAGGTGAGGGCTAGAAGAGGTCAATGGGGGAAAAAGGGGACATATGTAATAGTTTTGACAATGAAGATTTAAAAAAAATCAATAAAGATAAAGTTGGAGGGGAACTTCCAGTCAGAGGGAATAGCAGCTATAGAAGTTTTGAGGCAGAGGGGGGAAAAGCTTTTTTTTTAATTATTGATTTTTTTTCTTAGAGAGAGAGAGAGAGAGAGAGAGATATTAATTTGTTGTTTTACTTTTTATTGATTCATTGATTGATTCTTGTCTGTGCCACAGATTGAAGCCACAACCTTGTTGTATCTGGATGATGCTCTAGGAAATAATTTCATAAGCTATGGAATATTTTTGCACACTGTAGTCTTAGTTTGGCAATCTATAATAATAAAAGCATAATATGCTAATTAGACAGGACATCCTTCCGGACGTCCTTCTGGGATGAAGCCGAGGCTGCAGCTGCTGGATTGAGGCAGCCACCATGGCCGTGAGGGAGGGATCTAGGCAGCCCCCCCACCTCGCCCCCGCGGCAGCAATGGAGGGATCCAGGCAGCCGTCCATGGCTGAGATGGAGGGATCCAGGCAGCCGCCCATGGCTGAGATGGAGTGATTCAAGCAGCCGCCCACAGCTGCAAGGGAGGATTGAGGTAGTCGCCTCACGGAGGGAGGGATTGAGGGATGATGCTCTAGGAAATAATTTCATAAGCTATGGAATGTTTTTGCACACTGTAGTCTTCTCTAGTTAGACTATAAATGATGATTCTGTTTATATCTTTAACACACTTTACCATGTTATCAGAAGGTAATTTTGTATAATTTGTTTTCCCATCTGAAACAGAGAAATTATGTTCTTTGGGATGTATATGTATGTATGCAGGTGTGTGTATGTGTGTGTGTGTGTGTGGTGGAAAGTAGAGAAAATAGAAAAATAACAATAATGATATCTCCTAAAACCCTGATTAAGAAGTTAGTAAAAGTTCAGGATGGGTCATTCTAGGTCATGTCAAAAAGGGTGAAAATTACTGCTTTTGAGGACATTTAAAAACATTATTGAAGTATAGCTTATTTAGCCATTATCAATATAAATGTGTGCTGTATAAATTAAAGCTTCATGAGAGGCAGAGATTATTAAATTTAGGAGACAACAGGTATATTTGAAGAGACCAGAAGTAGGCAGCCTGGAGAGAGAAGAAGCCTGTGAGCAGAAGACTTGACCAGAGAAGTGTTTCTGGAGTTCCAGCAAGTGTGCAGGTAGGTATGACCCTAAAAATGTAGGAACAAAAGGCCATCTTCAGTCAGTGATTGTAGGAACTCAGAGAGGCAGTCTCAACACAATCTGAGGTAGAGAAAAGCTCAGAGGGTATTGGGACCTTGAAGGCCTCGTCTTCAGATGCTATTCATGATTCAAAGACAACTCATGTAAATAATTTTTTCTCTTCTAAATTGGACAGGCTGTGACTGAAATACCCCTATCCTATAGTTTGTGTCTTGGTAATTCTAAAACTATTTAAAAAGGTTTGGCATTTCATGCAGTTCATGAAACAGTGGTCCAACTGTTGCTCTCCTGTAGGGACGGGATATAGAAGAGATCAGGAATTCTTATGTCCTGAGGGAATCACCTAAGCAGCGGTTCTCAACATGTGGGTCGCGACCCCTTTGGGGGTTGAACGACCCATTCACAGGGGTCGCCTAAATACATCCTGCATATCAGATATTTACATTACGATTCATAGCAGTAGCAACATTACAGTTATGAAGTAGCAACGAAAATAATTTTATGGTTGGGGGTCACCACAATATGAGGAACTGTATTAAAGGGTTGTGGCATTAGGAAGGTTGAGAACCACTGGGAGAAGGCCTTCTTTCCTAGCCTTCTGAGCACTTGGGTAGTGGTGAAACCACTTTTATCCTCCCTCCCTCCCTTCTTCCCTCCCTCCCTCTCTCCCTCCTTCCTTCCTTTCTGATGCTCTAGTGTTTAGTGATACCATATACAAGACCTAGTGAGAAATTGAATTGCAACTTAGTAATAATGTCTAGATAATAAAAGTCAACAATAAGAATGTAAAATAATCCCAGAAGACTACTTGTATCAAAAGTGAGCCAGTGACATAGAAGGCAGCGGTCTTCACTCCCCAGAGTGTAGAAGGCTGGTTCAGGGGTGAGGCTGGACCTCCCAGAAGAACTCCCGTCTGGTGTCTGTCCTCACCCAGGAGGTTGGCCAGCAGCTTTCCCAGCTCTTTTCTTACCATTAAAACAGCCAGTATGTAAGGAAAGGCCTTGTGATTCATCTGTCACTGAGCATGCCTCCTTTTCATCTTGAGAAACATTATCATCACTTCAACATATTCAAAAGATATGAGAGAGGAGATGTGGAATTGAGTAATAATTAGGAATGTGGCACATATTGCATTTATAAAACACATCAAACTGTTTTTCAAATGGTTGGAGGTGTAATCAAGTCTGCAACACATTTCACTAATGATATTTCCTGTAACTTTTACCCATATGTAGTACAAGGAAAATGATATCCATATGTTTGATCATTTGCACAGTTCATTAAAGGGTATCTTGAAAGGACTATTTGATAATGGTTTAAAACTTTCTTCTTACTTATAAACAATCCATTTTTAAGAAAATAATATTTTTTAATTTTAAAATTTGAATTTTGTTCAAATATTCTTGTGGGAAAATTCCTTAGTAATAGCAGATGAATATCATCCTGGAGACATGCTCTTAAGGAATGTTTTGATGCTTTTGCTTTCTATTAAACTGTCATTAAGCTTCAGCAATTTAGATTTTAAGTAAAATTTATAAAACTCCCTCTTAATAAGATGCATTTTTAAATGATCTAGAATAAGCTGTTTAGTTTCAGAGGTTTTCATATTCCAATACTCTGCAACTACAAAGTAATACTTCAAAAAACTGAAATAATGACACAAGATAATTAGCAGAAGCAGATCCTAAATAAGACAGCCACAACCACTTGGACTTGATCATACCGAAAGAATGTTGAGCAGGACAAGCACTTTAGAAATCTGTGTGCTCTCTCTTAATTTCAAATTTGGATATTTTTAAGCCTAAAGTAATGTCATTACACAAACTATTAGCAGTGTTTTGTATCAGCTGTAATTTAACTCATCTGTCCAGAGGAGCAGTGAATAATGAATTTCACTAATCAATCCAGATAAAAGAGGTTTAATTAACAGTAACATTCCCACTAAATCTTTAAAAACTTTTTTTGTTGTTTTGTTAATCAGGGGTTCTGACCTAGGGATTCTGTGAAGATGATGAAAGAACGTTTGAACATAGATTTTTATTAAAAGCATTTGAAATATTTAGTATGTGGTTAACATGAAACGTTTCTTTGATTTCCCTAAAAAGGTGCTTTATAAAATTAAAAAAGGCTAGCCAGTATTAACTTTATACTATTGCATTTACCTTGAGAATATTCTCTTACAAAAACATCTGGGCATCACACAGTTATTTTCTGTGTAATAAAGATGCTTTGCTGAATTTTAATCAGCATATATGTATGTATGTATATGAGAAATTCACAATATATGTATAACCAATGCGTCATCTCCAATATTTAATAGGCCATTTTTCAGGCATGGAAGCTCAGTGCTAAATACGCAGTTCACTCAGGCGATTGATAGTCAAACCACGTGATAGGCCAATGTAAATCTTTGTACAGCTTTGTATAGGGCAGTCTATAACCGCAGGACAGTTACACCAATTAAATAAGCACCACAAGAGTGATGATGATGAGAATACTGACGTGAGAATTTGAGTGTGACCTTTTGACTATTTGGAATACCTCATTCTGGTCTATAATGGAAAAAAAGAGAGAGACCAGGGTCAAGTGTGAAAATCTCCATAGATAGTGATGTTATTATATCGACTTTGCTAACTGGATGTTACTAGTACCATGTCGAAACCCTGGTGTAAGTGATATCAAGAGCATTATTAATGCTCACAGCACAACATCTTTAATGCAGAACAGCAGGGTGCAAGGGGAGAAACCATAGCCTGGGCATCAGAACGCTAGTGTCCTATCCTGTCCCAAGTCATTTATTCTATCTTTGCTTCAGTATTCCCATTTGTAAATGCAGTTAGCAAAACCTGCCCTGAAACTCAAACACTGTTTACTAATATGAGAATGTATTCTGTGAGGATGCTATGATAAGAATAAGAATAATGTCATTAAATTGACACCAAAAGACAGCCAAAGAGTGAAATAAATGCATTTAAAAATACTAGTATTAGAAAAGGTTATGACCCCTTTTGGAAATAAAAATTCTGTACAGAGCAATGTATGTATAGTACATACATATTTGTATGCGCCAAATTACTAACATAACTCTATCTGTATATCTACTTACAAGGATGCACGTATGGAAACATATACTCTGATGATAAAACTTGTATGCAGAATTCAGCTTTTCAATTTAGATGATCAATTGCTACAAATTGAGTCCAGGCAGATTTTATTTAGTAATTTTGAGCCATTTCAAATTTATGTGCATTCCAATCTATATAAAAGGATTTGTTTATGTGTGCAGCTTTCATTGCTTGCAGGATCAAAAGGTGAGCAGTACAGTCTGAAAACAAATATTGAAGCTTCTTTTACATTTTCTGGATTCATCATTTTTGTTGGTCATGCAAGGCTGCTATTTCCTGGACAAAATAGCTCCACTTTTGGAAAATACCATTTTGTGACACATGGACTCACAAAATAAAAGGCATTTTCTATTACCAGGATTATCACCTGAACATGCACTTAGCAGGAAACTGAAAATAGTAGAATTTCTTTAGTCAGTAGGTGGGATTGCTCATTCTTGTTTCCTAGTGTTTTGTCTGGGCTCTAAACGAAGCAGGGAAGTTAATGTATTGAGACTCTTGGTAATCATGCAGAACCATTTGCTGACTTGATAAGGTCCAGGTGCAAATGTGTCAAGTCATCTAAATGCTCACCCCAAAGAGGAGTATTTCCCCGTGACTTATTTTAAAGCATGATAATGAAAAATGTTAGTGATGGCTGTTGGGTTGAAATCAAATAAAAATAACACAAATGAGCAGGAGAATAGAGATATGTTATTGTACACTGGGCACATAAATTAAGAACTATTTCCACAGTAATAATATGTACTATGCAACCATTGACTAGTACATTCCTATTTTTCTTTTTAATGGTGAGGGGGGAAAATGGAGACAATAAAACTAGTCAATTGCTTTATTTTATAGTGATCGATTTCATCAAAGTGTCAGTGATGCTTGTCTGTGATTCTTCAGGAAATTGTATAGAAATAATGATCTTTGATGTGTCTGATTTCTAAAGCAACATAGATTGGTGGAACCCCTTCTCTTCCTCATCACTGGAATTACCATCACCCAGTCTGACTAAATGCATTTCACACTAGACTTCTCTTCATAGACATACTACCCACTGCTGTGAAAATTAGTGTAACATTAGTGAGTCACTTTTTCTAACCTTTGACCAAAATAAAACTTCTGGGAACTACACTGATCTCATAAATTCATCCTCATACAGGATATGGTCTTAGATTCATAACTTAGCTATGAAGAATACGCTTACTGAGGTAAATAACATGTTCTTTAAGAAAATATGTGAAGCTTGCATAAAAGTACTTTTTATTTTGAAAAGTACACTCAATACTATGGTTAGAGACTAGTTAATGTCATATTATTGTGATTTTGAAACTTTTTGCATATTTTTGTGACTAGAATGCTAATTGTGGCTGACCATGTGGGTAAATAAACCAATCTAAGCATTGTCTGCCGAGAAATTAATTAGGAATCACTATTTACAATTAGACACACAATGGTTGATATGCATACTGACATGGTATTGCATTGATGTAGGTTGAAGCCAGTTAGGCTGACATTTGGACCAAGGGATCATAAACTCTTATAGCCAGTAGTCTGGAAAGGTCTGTCCCATCTGTATCTTGGTTGCCAGACCTCTGCTTTGGAAATCTGACCTGTGAGGTTGTTATTTTTGCCTTAGTGCTGGCAGTATGAGCCAAGTGACAGGCCATCAACAGTTCTTAAAAAAGGCCATTGTCTCATCATTTTAACCAAATTTTCTTTATTTAACTGTAATCAGATACAGTGCTGTTTGGTGTGACTTTACCCATAGTACCATATATACTGTTACTCAGTGGGTTCTAAACAAAATGTATCAATCTCTAACAGTGGCTTCACAATTTTCAGTGTACGGTTTTAACATTTAGCTACATATTTCTCATTCTTGGAGCGTGAGAACAATTTCTTAATTATTATATTTTAAGTGCCTTCCCTTCTACCCCTCCAGCCAGTAGTCTTTATCATTAGGCAACAGCAAATTACACTACCTATTGCCTGGACATTTTAATCCCACTTGCTTTTTATCAGGTCTGTCCACCTGCCATTTCATCTTTGAATATTAATCCCGACAGCAATAAATATTAAGAATGAACTTATTTTTCATAATTTACCTGTCAAGTTAACATGAGTATGAACAAACACTCCAGCATATGCTGGTGAGGAGTAGCATCAGTAGAATGTGCAGTGCTGTTTCCCAGCCAGGGAGATTTCATCTTGAGAAAGACATCATTTATTATAGTTTATCTCCTGTTCAACATTTGTTAGTTCCAAATGTGTAGACATCTGAACAAAAGACAACTGCAAAAATTGTCAATGTACGACAAAAATACATGTTAAAATATTGCAAATATTATATACTACAGTAGACTAATAATTGTTCAATTGAGATACCTTAATCCTTCAATGATGATTGACAATATTTAGGGATGATTAATAAATTAAAACATAATTTTGACATTGATGTGGCATTGTGTAGCAAGCTTGCCAATAACTAGCTAGTAGCTATTGCATTTCAGTTTGTTTGTTTTGTGGGGAGGATAAACACGGAGATGTCCCACACCCTTAAAATGCAGAAAATAATGTGATGTGGCCACCTCATGTGAATACTTCTATTAAGATTCATGATTTGATGCCCTACTAAAGTGGCAACTTATCTTCTATGAAAAGTCTTATCCAAAGAAAGATGCTCTAGAGAGCTGAGGGGAATCCCAGCATTTTAAGAAAAGAAATAGTGTTTTTAAAAGGTATGAAAAGGCATAGCTCAGTAATATCTAGCTCAGAGTATCTGAAGCAGCCCTAACAATGAATTTTTTACAATAATATGATACTCTCATAAATATGCAAATAAAAATTCAAAGAAAATCTTTCTAAGACATGATTGGTATTCCATGTGTGTATATTTATGTCAAGCAGAGTAAACATAACTGGTATAAATCTTGAGTGATATAATTTATACAGTATATTGATGTATCTGTAATAGAAGTGAATCTCCTTTTTACAGTTAATTTACCCTTAGTGATTAAAATGTACAGTTATTTTAAATGTATAATTACAATGATCCTTTTCCCTTAAGTGGAATACTTAGGTAATTTTTTATACCCATATTCATTTAGTGTTCAAATATACAGTATTTAAATCTTTTGCAAGAGTCAATTTCTACAAATTACCATACACCAGAAGATACTCTAGAAAACAATATGTAATGGATTAGTAATGGTTTTTTGTCTCATTGACTAGCATGGCTGGCTAAAGAGATCTTGTCCTTGCCCTATGTGTCTAGTTATATTACTTGTGGAAATTCCTTTTTTAAAAATAGCTGTAGTATTCACAATATTATAAATAATTGGAAATCAAAAAATCAATTATATCTCTTTATCTAACTTTTGAAAAATAATTTTTTAATAGTATTTGGGAAACCTTTGGCATTTCTATTACATAAAACCAGGAAAAAATAGTAACTCTACAGATTTCTTTACCAGAAATTAATCTGATATCTACCTTTCTGAGTAAGTACTATATTATTTGAAGCTTTAGAATATTTTTAAGGATTATTTATTACTCAGGCCTCAAGTCAGAGTTGAATTGTGTGAGTAGAATTGAAGTTATTGGGGAAAGTGATCTAAGATTACTTGCGTAATGAGTTTTTCTCGTATTCATATATATATTTTTATTCCCAGCAATGCTTTGTCATCTGTATGACTTCTGTCTTTCCCAACCATCAAATTTCCATGACTTCTACTATAGCTTGAAGACTCTGGCACAGAGAGCTGAGACTTAAAAAAAATCTTTATTGTTGAAAGTATTACAGATGCCCCCCTTTTTTCCCATTGCCCCCCTCCACCGGCTCCCCCCCCCCCCAGGCCTTCACCTTCACTGCTCCGTAGTATTCATTTTTAAAGTAGATAATCCCTCCCAGCCTTATTCCCTCCCACCCAACCCCACCCACTGTACTCAGTGCTTACATAATAAGGGACAGTGTTATTGATTAAACAGAATGATGCACACTCAGTAGCACACTGTTATTACCCTGCATTTGTTTCCCTTTTCGTCTGTGTCTCTTATGATGGGTTACATATGTAATTAGTGTACACAGTTGTGGTAATGTACTCATTCATGAGCTCAGGAAGTGAGGTTTTCAGCTTCATTTCCCCCTGGATATCTGACCTAGGAGCACAGAGGAGACAAAAAGTTCAGACTTTCTATAGAGCCCTGTTTGACCCTGGCACTCCATTCTTACTTCAGTTATCATCCATGGTAATGATTTGCTTTCATGTCTGTCTTAAAGCTCAACTGTGAGTTCCTTAAGAATGAGAACTTTTGTCATATTCATGTTTTATGTATTTTGAACACCTAAAAAAAAGGATATGAGTGTGTGCTCAATAAATGGGTATTTTTTTGAAATTTAAAAAGAAATAAATAATGAATTGTTTTCTTCTATGCAGTCACAGGTATATTTTTAAAATTGAGGTTTATTTTATGTACAGTAAAATTCATGGATAGTATATAAACAGTTTCACGAGTTTTGACAAATTTATACATTTGTCTTTTTTTACCCAGGCTTTCAGTTAGCAAAGATTAAATAAATTTTTATTCTAAATATATAATTAGGTATTTGGTTATTTGACCAACACACATGAAACTTTTAGGTGGGATCAATTCTTTATTAATGAATCTGTTATTTCGAATATTGTTATTTACTTAATAAACTTAGTATTTACTTACTACTTTATAATGACTTCAAATTCCTTAATAACTTCTGTCCTTATACCCGCTACTGAAAAGAAATCTCCCCCTGCCTCAGGAAAGAATTGATTTAGTGTCTATATAATGTAGTTCATGCATTTCCCTCCTCAGGCTATGTTCCCAGGCACTATGCTTGTCCTTACCACACAAAGATAAGGAAGAGATATGCTTGTCCTCAACTTGGTTTGAGTCTACTTGGGGAGTGGAGCCCATTGATGGAGGTAGCACAGATATGTAGTAATTGTGTCTCTATTACCAAAGGTGAGATGTGAAAATGTCCTGTCAGGGTCTCTGCATTTTGTCCCCTTTAATATTTTCTCAAGAGTTCTCATCTAATGTAAACATGGGTGGTCACCAAGTCTTTATATTTTGTTCAGACCCCTCTCAATGCTTCAGTTTCATGCTTCCCACTACCTACTGGCTCTTACACTTGGATATACCTTAACCACCTTAAGCATGGCCTGAATTGGACTCCTTATCTTCCTTTCCACATCCATTTCCTCTCCGCTTGTTTCCTAGCAACCCCTCCCCCGACCTAGTAATAAGTAGCTCTGATTTCCATTTCTGGTTAAATTTACTGCACTGCCTTTTACCCAGTTGCCTAAATTAGAAACTTAGAAGTTCTAATTGACTTCGCCCTCATTTTCCACATGTAATTATTGAGGTAGATTAGTAAATACTACCTGTCAAATTTCTCTGAAACCCATCTTCCACCCTATCACCATCGCTGTCTTTGCAGAAGTCCTCATCTTCTCCCATGTGGATTGTAGCAACAGGCTCCTAAAGCGTCTTTCCATCCTAATTTGTCTTCTTTTAATACAGTGTCCTACATGGTTGCCTGTGTTCTCTTGTCATGAGCGATGCTTTAACTGTATTGAACTTGCAATTCCTCATGCATGCCTTTCACTTTCCTCCCTCTGTGCTTTGTATGTGGTCTCTTTCTGTTTGGGACTCTATAATTTGGACATGGCCAGAGCCTTCCATAGCCACACTTATCTTAAGGGGACTGCCTTTCCCACAGTCTCAAGTAGGCGGCAAAGCTCTACTTGTCACAGTGCCCACCTCTTTTCCTCTACCTGTACAAACAACTAATTGGACAGAGTGTCGGCATTGAGTTATGAGGAGCCAATACAGAGGCACGAAAAGATGAACTGTGCCAATTAGATTCCTTATATCTTATGACTTTCCACTGTGAGCCAGCATCTTGAGGGAACCATGATGTATGGTACATTGGCAGACCAGATGATTGTCTCAGTTACCATATAAGAGGCAGAGAGTTGAATCCTTCAGAGTCCTTGTAAGCCAAGCTTATGAGAAGGCCCAAACACGCAGGAGAAGATATGAGGCAGACAAAAGATATGCAGAATAAAGGGTCAGGAATGCAATTGTCAGTGAGGAGAGAGATTTGGAGACATTTGAAGAGAGGCTTAGTCACATCATGTCAGAGTGTCACACTCCTGTGCCACAGCATCTGTGTGCCTTATACTTTCCGTGAGGCTGAATTTGTTGACTTTTCTTGGTTTCCCTGGTATGTGTGTGTGTGTGTGTGTGTGTGTGTGTGTGTGTGTGTGTGTGTGTAGTGGCCCCATACTTTACCTTTCTACCTTAAAATTCCCTTGGTGACTTTTTTTTTTAATAGGTAAATGATCCTAAGTGAAATGTTTTCCCATGTCCCACCCACCTTCACTTCAGCTAAAATGTAACCTCCTCCAGGAATTATTTCTTCTACTACCAAATATGGATTCAGATGCACCACTTCTTTGTGACTATAGCACTTTATTTTAACCTATTCAGTTATAATTTAATTTTTAATTTATGGTCTTCACACAAGCAACATCTTGCAACTAGGGACTCTGTCACAAAATGACTTGTATAAATGAAGAAAATGATATGGGACAAAAATGTGTGTGTGTAGTGAAGCCGTTATGAGGAAGTAATTGAGCTGGGTCTTGCCAAGAGCTATCTTACTATAATATGGCTGCCACCACTTTGGCTTGATGAAATACAGAATATTAAGTTCTAGGTGCACCTGACCTAATCCTTCTTTTTAAAAAATAAAGTATTAGAGAATGGAGAAAGAAATAGTGTGATTTTCCAGAAGTAACATCTTTTGATAGTAGGATTGCCAGATCTAAAGTCAGTTTCTTCCCATAATGCTGACATGGGCACTCCCAACAGAAGGGACAATTCTATGTACAGAATGATTTCATTTTCAAGTAAAATAGTTTTTGAGAAAAAAAACATCAGCGATGACAACTTTTCCCATTATAGACCTTGCATATGCCTAGAGTCATTAGAACTATTTTAAGTAATAAATAAGAATTGAGTACCTTGTCTTAGCATTTAAGAATTTCAGGATTTTGCTTCAATTTCTATTCCCAGTCTTTTCCCTCCTAAATCTTCTTGTATCCTCGAGAACTCCTTACCTCTCCTCAGACACATGTCCAATGCTGTGTTTTCTTTTATTTTATATTTTTATTTTTATTATCGTCTTCCACTGCTTGACACGGACTTTTCTTATCTTTGGGAGTCTAGGTGAAGTGTCTGTCAAGAAACTTTCATTTTTCAAAATAGATGTAATTGTTTTGCTTGGTACCACAATAACTCTGTTCTTACAGTTTTTTAAAAATAGAAATGAGTTATATGATGCTTCACATTTAGATATTTTCATACTTCTGTTATTCCATCTATTAGATTGTGAACTCATTGTACTCAACCATGTAATTATAGTGCCTTGAACTCAGTAAATATTTATTGAATGAATGATTTTATAGGGTCATTCATTTCTTTCAAATCTTGCTTTTAGTCCTTCTTATAAAAGTCATGGGTTCTCTAGTGATGAACACTTCCCTTTAATAACAGAAACGCCTTTAATTGAATTTTTTTACTCAGAAAAATATCTGTGGAGGAGAATGAAATGATTTTGACTTTAATAAAATAGTTAGAAAATAATTTTAACCATAAAATTCAATCAATAAAGCCCATTTAAGAAGAGCTACTTTTTTTTTTAAGTTTGTGGGTAATGTGGAGTGATGTGAGATATTAATTTGGCCCTCATGGAAACTTAATGTTTAGTGAAGGAATTAATACAAATAAAGTTAGAAAATACAAACATTTGGAAGGAACAGTAATAACAATGAGTTCAACCAATTCTACATGAACTTGGTTGAATGAGTGAACTATTTTGGTCCACATGTCATAGTGCTAAGAATTGGGCCCTGGTGCCAATGGTCAAGGTTAGAATCTCAGAACTGCCATTCATATTTGCCTGGCTGGATTGTTCTGTTAAGATTGTTAAAGCACCTGAAGCTCCTAGTACAGAGCCTGGCACAGAACAGACACTCTTTACACGTTCTCTGCTATTGATCTTAGATGGCGGCAGTTTCATTCAGTCATCTTAAGAGTGCTCTATGCCAATGTCACACGTAGAAAATGTGTAAATTTGTAAAACTTAATTTTATTTCTGGTGTTCTTTTAAAGTTATAAATTTTGTATAATTAGCAGTATCAACTAGAAGCGATCAAGTACTGTTCTTCAGTGTCTAAATTAATCATATGAGCAGTTATTCTTCAAGCAGATATTGTATCATACATGTCCAACAGCCTCTTATAGTATTCAGCATTAATAAAGCAGTGAAGACATTAATCAGTGATGGTATCTAGCTGATTTGCATGAATTAATTAACACCAACAGCTACACCAAGCTGCAGCACATCAGCACTTGGGAAAACCATCACTCCCAGAGAAATAAGGTAGTGAGCCTGAAGAGTGGAGGTGGATTCTATCTCCAAACACACACCAAGGCCATCATTTACAAAACACTGGTGACCACGTGGAGCCAAATGCATGGCTCTGAAGCAGAGGCACATCCAGGAAAATGTAGTGAATGCAAAGTCATTTAATTATAGCAGTGGTTCTCAACCTTCCTAATGCCTTGACCCTTTAATACAGTTCCTCATGTGTGGTGACCCCCAATTTCATTGTTACAAATTGAACATAATTAAAGCATAGTGATGAATCACAAAAACAATATGCAATTATATATGTGTTTTCCAATGGTCTTAGGCGACCCCTGTGAAAGGGTCGTTCGACCCCCAAAGGAGTCGCGACCCACAGGTTGAGAACCGCTGAGTTATAGCATTAAGCGATTGTCAGGTGTTGATATTTCAGCAATCATTGAGATTCTGTTTCAGAACTATATTACTGATAATAAGTATTGTTATTTATGTAGTCTTGTTTTATTTTTTGTCAATCCAGTAAGTTCTTTTTTTTGAATTGAGGTGTAAGAACAGGAGTGAGGGGAATAAAGAAGAGAATATAGAGACCCATTCTTATCTACAAATTTATGGAGAATTAAGTAAAACCTTCACTTGCTTATTCAATGTGAAGACCAACCCTGTTCAACTGGCAGACATTACCCCTTAATCTCAGTTTTCACTCATTCATTCATTCATTCATTCATTCACACATGCATGCATGCATCTATTCATTTACTTACCCAGTAAATGTTATTGTGAGTTTACTAGCCAACTGTTACTGTCTTGGGTAGTGGTAATGCAAAGTTGAATATCCCTGTTTTCAAAGTGCTCAGGTTCTGAAATTTGGTGCTTTGTGCAAACATATAATCACAGACTGAAAATTTATGTCTTAAAATTGTGATGCTTGGGAGTGTGCTCCAGGTTTTTCCTGAAGGGAACTTGAGAAGTTTTCAGAGGAAAAAAAATTTAGAATAACTGAAATATGGGCTTGCATAGCAGAAGTGAGAAGAAATAATATTCTAGAGAGTGGGAACACCATGGTAATTACTCTTCATAATTGCTAGAGTTAGTTTCTTCATTCATTTGCTATGCTGAGATTGGTGCCATTGTTGATATTAGTTAATGTATGTAGTTGTATTGGGGAGGGGTGAAGAAGGGCAAGGGGAAATATAGGAGGGAGCATGTTGCTTCTTCTATAGCATTGAATAAATTGCGCCGTCTTCTTACTGGCAGATGTTTGAACATTGACTCATTTAGCTTGTTCCTATCAGCCTCAGGGGGCCTTTGCTTCTTTATAGCTTGTGAATAACTGGGAGCCTTAGGGAGAAAAAGATTGAGACATGCTTTGGCCAATGGCTATCCTTCATTGGCCAGTTGGCATGGCTTCTTTAGTCAGATCCAACAGCAATGAGGGCTTCCCTTGATATCTATAAATGGCAGATTTTTTGGAACATCACATAAATATTAACCCTAGTAGATTGTTCACTTGGCAAAATGACCAGAACAAGATTATATGAACAATTTTAACACCCCTGCAAAGCTTCCTCTTATGAAGTTGGTTTATTCATACAAAAATAAAATATAATTTATTCAAACTTCTGAAAAGGAGATAAAAATTGGGTCACTGTATATTTTCCTCTGTATTTGAATACAGAAAAGTGTTAAGTAATGTGATATGAAGGCCTCTTTATAAATGGGAATGGGCTGTGGGAATGCTGTGGGAACACTTTCTTTTCTGGCTAATAAGATGTTACTATTTTAAGCATTACATTTTAAAATGTGTTCGATTGCCCTAGCTGGTTTGGCTCAGTGGATAGAGCATCGGCCTGCAGACTGAAGAGTTCCAGGTTCGATTCTGATTAAGGGCATATGTCAGGGTTGCGGGCTCGATCCCCAGTAGGGGGCATGCAGGAGGCAGCCAATCAATGATTCTCATCATAGATGTTTCTATCCTCTCCCTCTCCTTTCCTCTGAAATCAATAAAAAAAAATTTTTAAAAATAAAAAAAATGTGTAGGATATGGTATGAAATACTGTGTATTGATTGACTTCAGTTGTTTTGATTATAAAATCTTTAATTTGTATTGATAAATGAGGAAAAGCATATGGTCCATCTATTTCTGGGCCATTCAACTGGGCTGGTTACGCTTTAGTTATGTTTTCTTTCTCCAATGAATTTCCATGTGGATTAGAAGACATTGCTCAATCTCTGGTGTGTTCTTTAAGAATAGTATTTTGTATCCACTGAGGAGTATACAGCAAAGTAATTCAGATAGTGAAATGTTGATATTATTTGTGTATAGTTTAACTTGACAAAAGAATAACTTGATTGCAATGGGGCTGAATGCCATAAACAGCCATTATGTCCCACACAGGTTCAGAGAGATCTTTAGCTCACTAGGAAACATACAGATTGAATATAATTTCTGCAGTTGAACTTGTCTGCCATTAGAGTCCACTTTTCAGTGTGGGCTGAACATTCATAGCAGAAGCTACAGATAGAAATTTATTTGTGTCAGCCCCAATCCCATTCCTTCTTATATTCAGGGCATAGACTTTGGTGAGGGGAAAGCAGAATGCTGTAGTGGGAAAACCTAGGCTTTGACATCACATAGATTTTGGTTCAATTTTGGTTATATCATTGACTAGCCTGTGAACTTGAACATTTATTCAGTCTACTTGAACCCTGGTTCCTTAATTAATGTCGCATATGATTGTTGGGAAAATTAAATAAGTTAATATAGCCCTGGCAGGTGTGTTCAGTGGTTATAGCATCAGCCTGTGCACTGAAGGGTCATAGGTTTGATTCCCAGTCAAGGGTTGCAGGTCAGGGCACATGTAGGAGGCAACCAATTGATGTGTCTCTCTCACTTTGATGTTTCTCTATGTCTTTCTTCCACTCACTCTCTTCCACTCTAAAAATTCAATGGAAAAAAAATATCCTTGCGTGAGGGTTAAGAAAGAAAAAATAAGTTAATTCACATAAAGTATCTAGGACAGTAAACTGGCACAGTAAGTATCTATTACTATTACTATGATTAGTATTATTATTATCAGCAGGAATATCTACAAACATAAATTCTCATGAGTTTTTGAGCATATCAAACGTAAATATCTAACCCATGCCAATAGCTTTCAGCATAAAGCCCAGTTGATGATAAAACTTGGATTGGTGAAGAGTGTGGGCCAAGTTTTCAATGAATCAGAGTAAATGGAGTAGATAAATTTCATACTATTTGTAAAATACTTAGGTAATATAATGATAATGGAATTATCAATGCAGAGTTAGGAAGAATGCCAGCTCATTTTCTGATCCTAGGGTCCAACTGGGGTGAAAGAAGAACATTTGAGCAGGCATCATGGGTAGGGTCTACAGGATTTTCAATTAAGGTAAAAGATGAACTTTATATACAAATAAGGGTTTGAAAATTAGGGGAGGCTGTTCAATACCCTTGAAAGTGATTTCACAATGCACAGTAAAAAAGGGAGATGTTTGTTGGGACTTGTTCAGAGAAAAGCAAACACTGCCATCATAAAAATGTTATCCTCACAATGCTACATCTTGGAAATGACCAAGGACAATGGGGCCCTGAGGCATAGTCTTTGCAACCAGTGCATGGCTTACAAAGAATTCCTGCTGACTTGTCTGCTCATAAAGTTGGTAGCCTCCATCTTCAGGCATCTGGCTTTCACAGTGCCCTACTTACTTCTCTTCTAGAAAATCTCTGTAGAATCTTCCCCATTTGTCTGGTCCTGCCTCCTTTTGCTCTTTTCTCTGATTCAAGGAGTCTCTGGCTCTATACTTAAACTTCTACATGGGTCTGAGTTCCCCATAGTTTTGGTCATGCTTTGGTGAATATTGGAACTGTTAAAGACAAGTTATTCTGACACTAGTGAAAGTAGCAAGATCGATTTTATTGGAGCTACTGCAGTATAGAACCGAGCTCAACTCCAAATACAGCAAAGACAGATGGGGATTTATGGCCAATGGGCAGATGAGGGGGCTAGTAGATAGAAAATTACTAAGAGGAATTTGATTAGGTATCAAGGATGAGTGGCAGATTCTTGCTAAGCTGGGCTCAGCAGCCAAGGACAATAGCTAGTCTAGAAGAGGGCTCAAAAGACACCGACTAAAATTTGGTCAAGGAGTTGTTCTTGTCTCTTCAGAGAGGTGCTGCTCTCTCTGTTTTAGCAACTTATCTTTATGCTGGCTGAGAACTTCTCCCCTCACCTCTGTTCCACCCTCCAGTCTTCATTCCTGAACTTTGGATCCTCCAAACCCACAATAGGATTATTTTCTACTCCCTATTTAAGATATGAGGTTGGGGTAGATGATGGGGCCATTATTCAGATACTTTATAGTGCAGCAGTTCATAAGGTGAACACACCTGGGACACTCTGAACCAAAACAAAGCCGGGGGGGGGGGGGTGGTGGTGGTGGTGGTGGTGTCCATGGCTTCTGTATTTTTTTTTTTTACCAAACTTCTCCAGTGATGCTAATGAGTATCCTGGGTTGAGGACCAAAGACACATAAGGCTTCCAGGCCAGCATTTGTTGGGGGAACTCGGTTTGCTGTCATTTGGGGATCATGAGTGGTGATTGTTGTTAGGAGAGTCATGAACAAGAAACTGGCATTCTCTCAACTAACTGGGATGCTCTGCTGAGTAACTTACTTTTTTCTGGGCTTGAAGCCCCTGCTGTGCTAAGTTGAGTCTGTTTGCAAACATGTAGGTGACTGTAGTAACAATCATGTCTCTAAACTTTGAGAAGGAGCAGAAAGTAAAATTCTCATTAAATATATATTGTAGGCCAAGTGAGCTCATCAATGGTATGTTACGCAATTTAATCTCCCCAACAACCTTGTGCGGTTGGCATTATTATTCTCTAATTGTTAGAAGAGGTTAGTGATTTAAGGTGACAGAGTTAGTGAGAGAGACTGAGACTCTCTCTTTCTACTGTCTAAAACTATGCCACCTCTATCCTTGAAAGAGCCACAGAGACACTGTGAAGGCAGAGAGCATTCAGCCTCTTCTTATTTCTTGAGTATTATTTCATCCTAAATGGTTATGCCTTTTTACACATTTCTTTTCTCTTGTTCTAGTCACGTTGTCATACATTAGAGCTCACAGATGTGTTATGGATGACTTAACAACTTTTTCTCCTAAGCTTTCAGATTGCATTTCATATCGAAAAGCGTTCCACTTTAGGTTTTTTCCATGTTTCCTAAATGACTTTATCAAGCAATCTACTTTCCAGATTTGTTTTTATTTTTCTCGTATTTTTCTCAATGTGCTTATCAAGCAATCAGCTTTCTGTATCCCATATGCAGTGAACTATATTAGAAAATAAAACATTAAAAGCAAAGCCAGAAAGTACAGATTACCAAAAGATTAAGATAGTCATAAATATGCTTATTTCCTATGTAAATGAATGGAGGGTTAGTATGTTCAGTTCAAAACATGTTAAAATTATTAACAAATAGAGTTTATAACATGCAGTGCATAGTATATCACTCAAAGAAATCATGCAGTTGGGTATTGAACAGTCACATTCTAGTATGTAGCATTGAATGTCTTTTGTTAAAGAGTACAAAGTAGAAACTGAATATCAACCAAAATAGTTAACTTTTTCTTTTTTAAAAGGATATTTTTTCCATTGATTTTTAGAAAGAGTGAAAGGGAGGGAGGAAGGGGAGGATGGGGGAGAGAAACATTGATTGGTTGCCTCCTGCACTGTCCCAACTAGGGCCAGGATAGAACCTGCAACCCAGTTATGTGCTCTTGACAGGGACTCAAACCCAAGACCCTTCAGTGCATAGGCTGATGCTCTAATGCAGGGGTCCTCAAACTTCGGCCCGCGGGCCACATGCAAATACAAATATTGTATTTGTTCCCATTTTGTTTTTTTACTTCAAAATAAGATATGTGCAGTGTACATAGGAATTTGTTCATAGTTTTTTTTTAAACTATAGTCTGGCCCTCCAATGGTCTGAGGGACAGTGAACTGGCCCCCTGTTTGAAAAGTTTGAGGACCCCTGCTCTAATGGCTGAGCAACTCTGGCCAGGGCAGAAAATAGTTAATTATTTTATAGTAAAAAGTTGAAATATGGATCCAGCATGTGATGAAAGGTGATAATGAAAGAAAATGCTACATTTCAAAGCTTTTGCTATTAAGGTGACGCAGGTATTGTCTTAGTAATTTCTGATAGTTTTGAGTGGGGAAATTTTCTTTATTAGCCAACATATAATTAAAATAGGGATAACTTGTTTTATTCATTCTTTTGGTCGATCTTGAATTTATTCAGAAAAATCTTTTTTTTTTAAACCTGTTTTTGATGGATCTGAACCTGTTTTCTTAGAAAAGATTTCAGAGAGGACATTGGAATATAATAACTCTCAATTTTAAGGGCAAAGGTAAACAGGTTTAATACCTTATCATAGGAAATATACTTGTTAAATATTTCATATAATTGATTGATCTAAGATTTCACTTCAAATAAGTCATATTTCCTAGAGTGATATAAAATTAATATTATGAAACATTTAATTTACTTAAGATTCAAAGGAAACTAAATTCATTGAATTACGGGATTAAAAGGAATTTTGTTAAGTCATTTAGTCTCTCCTTCTTTTTTGAAGTTGCACATCAAAATATACTACATATTTGAGAGGCTAATCTCTGTGACCCTTTGAGATCCTTAGTATACTTTCTAAAGTGAATGTTTGTTTTTATTTTCAAATATGGGTGTCCCCTACCAAACTTTAAGTTCCAATAGGGAAGAGAATATGCCCTTTCTTTACTATATACCTAGTGCTTATAATGGGGCTTAGAAGAGCAATAAATGAAGCTTAGAAGATCAGTGGTGCTTAGAAGTTCAATGAATGGTTTTGAGTTTTATTTTTTATTTCTGTTTTGATTTAAAATATTGCCAGTGAAAGAGGTATCCTAACTTTCTTTGGTAACCAGTTGTAGAATTTTGCTTGTATTTATTCTAGTTATCCTGAATTGGAGAAAAAGATTTGACAGATATATATATTTAGCATGACATTATATAAATTATAGTAGTAGAGATGTACTTCATGGTATGGGTGGAATTATAGCCACATGTTTGCCTAATCAACTTAAATCCTGTCTGCCAAAAGTCATCATGTACTCTCATTGTTACTTCACAATTATACATTAATATGTCATTATCTGGCTCTTCAACTAATTCAGATTTTATAATGAGTTAAATGGGAAGTAGGATGAAATTTATACTTGCTTAGTAATCTTAACCACATAGGAAATTCAATGGTTATATAGAGTGCAAGGGGAAAAGTTAAAAATATCCAGAGTAATTTTAAAAATAATCATCATAATAAACGTACTAATTACAAATAATTTATAACTATGCATGAAAAGATACACAGGATAAGTGTGAGGGGCTCTTTCTCTTAGCTTCATTATATTAACCCAGGCTGAGTTTATGTATATGATTGAGGATGTTTCCAGAAAACACTGTACAAATGTTATAAACCAAACTTACCTCCTGATTAATTATTAAGTGTCATGAGGCTTGAGTATGGTAAACTTTTATAATAATATTCATTTTAATTGAGAAATATTATTGTTAGACAAAAAGTTGCTGGCAGGCATACATTATACTTTTGTATCCACAGTGACTGAGAAGTAATTGGTTCATAGTAAATCCTTTGATAATGGTAGAAACTGTTGCACCAAATTTAAAGAAATGGATCTACAGCTATGTTTAAGTTAATTGTTGAAACTTTGGTACAGATGAATAAGACTTGATGCCGTTTATAATCGTAATTTATAATCTTAGTGTTTCTTTATGGTATTTGAGAAATATAAGGAAGACAAAGTGCAGTACTAGGTTTTCAATGCAGTACAATGTTTTAAATGTATTTACTTCTTTACACTGGGAATACTGGTGATCATTGACTAGTTATCGTCCTAAACATTTCCCTGTGAGAGATTGCTGGTTCATTCATTCAGTCAGCCATTCATCCAGTGTTTAACTTAATGAGCATTTATTAAATAGATACTGTTGTGAGCAAAATACTGAACGGAGCAATGGATGAATTAAAGTATTTTCCTCCTTTTAAACAGACCTTAATTTCTTTTCAGAAGACTGTGGATCTTATAGGTAGAATATGCATAAATATTTTTTATTTACAATATAAGCAAGGGTACTTTTGAAAAACTTTTAGAAGGTCTGAATGTTATAAATTGTAAATATTATAAAATGTTAAAAATCATAGAGCTAACTTTATAATTTGTAACTATCTGTTTTCCCTGAAGAATGACTTTAAAACAGCTATTTCACTATTAAGCCTATTATATAAACATAAGGATAATTCATAATATTGGTAATTCTTTTGGTTGATATGACTATACCCCTACATGCTTGTTTTCATTTCAGATGACTGATTCTAATAAGATTACATATATCAAATGACTTGGAAACAACTATGTTATTATAATATAATTTGTAATATGATATATTTTATATGTATTTTCTAAATTAATGAAGCCTTTAAGTTAATGATATGATTTATATTGAAACTATAATTGGTACAGGCAATCTAAAGTATATATGCGTATTATAAATTCAGTCGTATACAAATTTACTTGGGAAAAATATATAGGATTATAGTAAACTATAACTATTTTCTTGATGCCATCATTTTGGTTTTTGAGTTTTTATAAATAAATATAGGAGAAAAAAAACTTCTGAAAGGTTGGACAGTCATGTGGGGATGTGATTTATTTAGTAGTATGTTCCTTGGTGGTTCTTCTTTACTTAGATATACATTCCAAAGTAGATATGAAGACACACAGGTCCAGTTTTGCCTGGGCCAGCCCTGGTTTATACTTATTGTGTCATGTACTTTATTAAGAGCATCAACTTGTACTCTCAGAAGTGACCTGGTTAAGATGCTGAATGATATTGTCACCACAGTAACAGCACATTTGAAGAGGGTTGTTTGTGTGGGAACTAGCTGTGAATGTTGACAGGTCTCACCTAGATTCCTAGGAATTCTAACTTGACCAGTTACCATGGTGAATAAACCTTTTACAGAGTCTTACAGGATCATAAATCCCCACTCCTATCTTCCTTGTGAATGGTCATCTGGCCTCTGCTTGGATAACACGTGTGACCAACGTTAAACTATAACTTCCCTCTGCTTCTGTGCCCTTACATGCTCAGGAGAGAGATGAAGCTGCAGAAACCATATAAAAAAGACTGTAGCTAATTGTTCTTCCAGTTAAGGAACTCCTCCAGGCCTCCTCTTTCTTCTCCACACTTTCTTCCGCATCCCTGTTCCCATCAGCTGTGGGTTTTGACTCCCCCTTATTGAAGAATCTGCAGATGAAGGTCCATCTTAATAGGACGGGTGCATTTGTCAGGGTTCTCCAGAAAATATATATCTGAGGGGATTCATTACAGGAATTGGTTCACTTGCTTATGGAGACCAAGAAGTCTCTCAGTCTGCCATCTGCAAGCTGGAGACCCAGGAAAGATTGCGGTGTGAGTTAGTCCAGATCTGGAGGCTTGAGAACTGGGGCTCACTGGTGTTGAGTTCCAGAGTTTGATCGCTTGAGAAGGGAGAGAGGGAATTTTCCCTTCCTCTGCCTTTCTGTTCTGTTGGGACTCTCAAAGGATTGGATGAAGCCTGCCAACATTAGTGTGGGCAGATCTCTTTACTCAGTCTACTGATTCAAATGCCAATCTCTTCCAGGAACTCCCTGACAGAGCCTTAGCCCAGTCAAGTAACACATAAAAAATGAACAGGAACAATGAGCAAGAACAGGATCCCCACAGGGGCACAGTGGAAACATGGGGAAGACATTTCTGTGTCACTGTAGCTGAGTGGGTGCCATTGGCTTATAGTGGTTAGGGATTAGAGTTACTTGACTTCCTGTAATGCACAGAGTTGTCCCTTATCAGACAAGTCTTTTGAATGCTCTTGAAGACATTCTTGTAAATGAAAAACCTGTATGATTTTCTGAGTTTGGAAGCTAACTCTATTATACATTAAAAAAAATTTTCCCCATGGGCAAGAAGCAGTTCCTTTATAGCCAACTAGTGGGGGATAGCGGTGGTGGAATATGCTTGTGGATTTTTTAGAAACGCAACTACCATGTAAATTGGGAAAAGACTACACTTGGTTGTGTTCCATATTTTACCAAGCAATATTCACTATTGCAACAAATCATACTACTGCTGGCTAAGTAGTTTTTGATACTTTTGTAGCTGATATGACATACTGTGCCCATTAGCCATTGTAGCTGTCCTCTCATTATTTTCATGCCCTTCTTGTGAAGTCTGGCCTAAGCATTCACATGCTGAGCTACTATTTTAGTACAAACAAATTTTACAGACTGTGAAGTCATTTTCTATTATAGTTAGTGCATTTTACTGATTTAAAAAATTATATGTGAGTAGTTAGGTTATATTGTTTATGAAATTTATTTCTGATATAAAAAGGAGTTGGTGAGTCTCAGAGAGTTAAGCACCTGTGTACAGTATCATTATTGCCTAAGGAATCCAGATGTTGCCTTAGCCATGGTCCTGAAGCCGAGGCCTTCAGGATCAAACAGGATGGGGCAGTGCCAGCCAGCCCTCACTGTGTCTATGTAGGACTTTTATCCCCCTGGCTTTGTCTGGACAGCTTTATATTTCAGATAATTCTTTTGCAGGGAATGTAATATGGCAGACTGCATCTTCTGCCCATTCAGTTTCCTTGTGGAGACATGAAGAAAAAAACAACATTTCCTTTCATGTGATGGTTCTTTGGGTATTTGACCGGCATCCAGTTTCTTCTCACAAACCTCTTATGAATGTTTTCAAGGCCCTGACTCATCTTTTGTCATGAAGGGAGACTCTTCCTTCAGACACAGGACATCATACTTCTATTATCATAGAGACAACGCCACTGTTCATTTATTTGTTCTGGTCATGCCCCAATGGTGTTGACATGCATTGCTTTTGAAATCAACCAAGCACTACAAAGCCTAACTGTGGTTAAGCTCTACTTCCTTCAAATGTTTTATGGTTAATTTTGTGATGCTTGGAACTCTTTAAAAAACTGCATAAATGGTTCCTTGTACACAAATATCTACGTAAATAGAGAATGATGTAGCCGTTGGCCCATGGGCAGCACTGGTGGTCTGGCTCGAAATCCAGCCTGGATTGCCAATAGGGTGGTGAAATGGTGACCAAATCCAAATCTAATGCAAATTCGTGGTTCGGGAGCAAAGGATCCACCTTTCCAGAGTTCTCACTTGAGTATGTTAACTGTTGTGGGTTCAGGGGTAGGAAGGTCTTTGGGGTGGTCAGGTAGATGAGCAAAGAAAGAAAAGCTAAAGAGAAAATGGGTAGCCTACTAGAATTCTGGGTGAGTTATGTGGAATACTTAATAGTGTGAGTAATAAATAATTCATTCAGAAAGTTACTTTGCCTTAGAAAATACCTAAGCATTCTAATTATATAGTCATTTCATATCTTTCGTATGTGAAATTGGCAATACTTCAGAAAACCTTATAAAACCTTATAACTTCTCCTTCTCTTTTTCCCCCTTGATACAGAGTCTCTTAAAAAATAGTCATTTTTCTCTTTGGTAGATTTGAATTCTTTTCTTTTGTTGAATTGTTTCTTTTTTTGCTGCTTTTTATTTTTCAGCATATTTTCTCATTTGTTTTTAGCCAAGTGTCAATAGACCCTGAAAATGGGGTACACTCACATCCCTGTTTATATGGTATGCAGCCAAAAGGCCTTATCCTCAAGTCAGTGTCCTTTTGCGTTGAGTTGCATATGTATGCCTATTGCTTCCTATTTTGATTTTTAATTATTTAAGCAAGAAGACTGAAACATTAAATACCAATGGCTTAGTTTTTTATTTTATTATTATTATTATTTTATAACCCTATGCCTTAATCAGACTTGACATAATTCCATATAGCTTGGTGACTTCTCTGACAAGCCCAAGGTATTCTTCCATCATTATATAACAATTTCCTTCTCTAATTTGATAACTTGTGTTAAGTTCTCAAGTCAATGTTTCTATACTGAGCCATTTATTAAAAGGTGTTCATTGTGAATAGCATAGTCAATTAAGTGAAGAATAATTTATTTAGTTCAGCACCTTGAAATCCTTAGGCAGTATAGAATACTGCAGAAATGTAACTATTGTTCCACTTGATGGTGTGTGATTTTACCATCTCTAAAACCCGTGTCCAAGTAGATTTACCCTGCCAGTGGATGGTTTAATTTGATTTTAATGATATCCTATTTGGCATATAAACCATACTGAAGCCATTTTTGCCGTGCAGTTAATAATGTAATTTAGTCTATGATGGTATTAGGTGATAATGAAAGAAGATTGAGGCATAACCATTTTCATATTTAATAGAGAAGCAATGTGGTTTAAGTAATGAAGTTAGAAAGCTAATATGCCATTGTCAGCACATGTTAACTCTATTTTAGAGATTCTTTTTCAGATTTAAGTAAATATAATTTCTAATGCCCCCTATACTAATTTATCTGTTAGATGCTTTGCTATTTGTATTTTTGGCACAGTAACTTCTAGGATCATTTATTGACACAGCCCAAGAATAAAAACAACCAGCCAACTGAACAAACAGAAACTAAGAACCGATAAAACCTTTGAGGCTTGAAACTATAGAAATGAAGTAGTATTTCTTTTACTTGGATAAGTAATACCGATTGATTATGTAAATGTTAAACAATTAACAACATTTGTATCTTTTCTTTGGAAGTAAGGTGGGAAATTTTTTCATCAATTTCTCAAACTTTCATGTGAATATTAGAGATAACTTTAAAGTGTAACCATAACATAAAGCAGCATGTCTTTCAGCACTTTTATGCTCTTTTTAAAACATGCTTTTACTGAATAATTAATACATGTCAAGGCACTTCAGTGTGGAAATAGGAGTTTGTCATTCACTCCAGTATAAACAGTTTCTTGTGTATATTCCCTCTCTATTTTTTAGCCATATACAAGCATACATACTAGTATAACAGAATTTTATCCTCTAAGAATGAGATAAGAGAGGGGATTATACATAAACTGTTCTCCAACTTGCTTTCTCACAAACAATATACAGTGGGAACTTTTCTGTACCAGCACATGCTTCATTCTTTCTAATGGATTCCTAGCATTACATTGTACGTATGAACTTCTTGCTTGTCTTTATTTATTTTTATATATTTTATTGATTTTTTACAGAGAGAAAGGGAGAGGGATAGAGAGAAACATCGATCAGAGAGAAACATCGATGAGAGAGAAACATTGATCAGCTGCCTCCTGCACACCCCATACTGGGGATGTGCCCGCAAACAAGGTACATGCCCTTAACCAGAATCAAACTTGGGACCCTTTAGTCCACAGGCGGATGCTCTATCTACTGAGCCAAACTGGTTAGGGCTTTGCTTGTCTTTACATTGTTCTTGATCGTTTTCCCAGTTGTACAGCAGATCAATTAGATGTAGCAAAACCATTCCTGGAGTTTGTGTTGTCAAGAGAACTCTATTCTGGTTTTCCTTGCTCTAAAATGTCTTTTTGTCATTGGCTCTGATGTCGTCACAGATGACCAAGAAAACTTGGAGGTAAGCTAAATTGCATAGAAGAATGATTTGTTGTCTGTTATGGCTTGATTTTTTCACCAATGATTTCTTCTCTTTGAAATAACACAATGTAATGAGTCAAATAGAGAGTTGACACATGCTTTAGAACCAACCAAGCCATTATAGGTGAGACTGGTCTCAAAAACAAAT
Source organism: Myotis lucifugus (assembly GCF_000147115.1). NCBI lineage: Eukaryota > Metazoa > Chordata > Mammalia > Chiroptera > Vespertilionidae > Myotis > Myotis lucifugus. The sequence continues at coordinate 2,975,604 of NW_005871112.1, read as the reverse complement.
CCAGAATCAAAGTGATCACATCAATTAAGCATAGTAGCCTACCCTCTTTCAGTGATCATAGTTTTTAGCAGTTCATGAGTATGAGGGGTAAAAATATGGTTGGGTTAAGGATTAGGAAAGGTTGACCAGGCTGGGGGTATAAGCTTAGTGTTTACAGTCTCCACATGGCATTCTTGTGTTTTTCTTGCGTCACTGTATAAAATAAGAGGATTTAATTTAGGCGATCAGTCTTTTGGTATAACAATTGGACTATGATTCAGGAGATCTTGGTTCTCTTGAACCTTTAGTGACTGGTAAAGCTGGTTGGGCATGACAGCATCAGCTGGGCAGTAGAGTTCAAGGCACAAATTGGAAAACAAGGAGGGATGTTTATTATGCTATACACCAAGTCACTGTGGAGAATTAACTTTACTTATAGTTCTGCTTTCTAAGGAAATGATAAAATTTATTCGTGGAAGAGAATAAGTCAATAAAACAGTGAACCGGTGAATGGATTAAAAGCCAAACAGTTACATGGCTAAATTGTTTTTTGGATACTCAATTCTGAAGTTGATGAGAACCTAGACTCATGAGTGGTGACAGTAGAAAGAGAAGGAAGACTATGTGAGATTTACAAGTTGAAAACCAGAATATTGTCTGTTTGTAGAAAGGAAAATGTGCTTTCATTTATTGATTATTTGGTGGGGTAGGAAGGGAAGGGACTTCTTTATTTTAAAAAAATAAAAATAAAAAAACAAGTTATAAGTTATTTGATATTTTGATATCCAAATTTTAAAGCATTATATACAGTTAAAAAACAGCACTTTTAGTTTTAGTTTCTTGAGAGAACTATTTTGTTTGTTATAAACATATTTCTAGTCTGAAATTTTCTGAAGACTAATTTTTTTCTTGTAATCAAAAGTGAATATGGTCATGTTGTGGAGAATTATCAACTTTAATTACAGTTCTGTTTTCTAAGGAAATGATAAAATCTATTCTTAGAAGAGAATCTACACTAATAAAAGAGAAACATGTAAATTGGTGTCACTCCGCTATGCCTACCAGTCAATCAGATGAGTATGCAAATTAACCCAACAAAAATGGCGGTTGATTTGCATACGCAGGCACGGAGCAAAGATTGAAGACAACTAGGACGGGAAGGAAGTAAGCGGGGCATCGGAGGCGGGAGCGAAGCCCGCCTCAGCGGTTTCTCCCCCTTCTCTGCTTCTCTCAGGCCACAGGAAGCCCTATTCTTGCAGGAATCTTCCTGCAATGGACCTCTAGTAAGTATATAAAATACCCTTATTTGTTCTGGAGCAATTATATTCATTATTTATTTTACATTAAAAATTAGTAAATTATTAGCTATTGAAAATTGTACTTACAACCAATTAATAGATAAGAGTCTACATATCCAGTTATTTAATTAGTGAATAACTATATTTTTCAAAAGCATTTGAAGTGTAAGTTATTTATTTTCAGAGATTTAAGTAAATCATAAATAATGTTCTTTTTCTTTTCTTTTTTTTTTTAATCCTCACCTGAGGTTTTTTCCCCATTGATCTTTTAGAGAGAGTAAAAGAGAGAGGGAAAGAGAGAGAGAAACTTTGATGGGAGAGAAACACATCAATTGATTGCCTCCTGCATGCTCCCCAACCAGGGCCCAGGCTGGGGCGGAGAGGAACCTGTAACCAAGGTTCATGCCCTTGACTGGAATCAAACCCAGAACCCTTTGATCCACAGGCTGATCCTCTATTCACTGAGCCAAACTGGCTAGGGCATAAATAATATTCTTTATACAATTTTACACTATTTCACTAAGACCAGAAATATGCTTAATATTGGTGGCTAGGAAGTTTTAAAAATGCATACTCTTTTATAACATATGTTTAGAATATTTATTTGAGAAAATATTTCTTCATTTATTTTCACTGTTTATGTAATCAATCATTGATATTGGGTGTTTGAGAGATGTGTCTCTCCTTTCTTCTCTCTGTTTACCACTTTTATTGCAGGCACGTTGTTGATGACATATATGAGATATTTGTGCAAATCACCTTTCCTGGTCTTCTAGCTAAAGTGTGTACACATGAGAAAAAAAGAAAAGAAAGATGTTAACATTCATGAGTGTGCTGTTGCTTATTCATGATCAAAATAATTTCAATCATGTCATTTCACAAGGGTGTCCTGCTTTACACCCTTAAAGACCATCAAAATTTTCAACCTATGCTTAGAATATTGATTATACTTGATTTAACTTCTTTCTGCATCCACAGTGTATTGCAAACTATACTACATGCCCAAATTCATTATTAGAATTGTTTTTAACAAAGTGTTCCAGGCTACAACCTTCAGTTGACTAAAATTATTAGAGGGGAAAATATTTTTTATTTATGTCCTAGACCATTACCAAAGGGATAGTCCATTGTTCAAATATAGAAATAAAATCAACATTCATCCCTATGTTGCTTAATATGGACATGTGTCATTATTCATTAATGGTGTAGCTTTCATAGGCTAAATCAGGTATTTGAGACATGAAGATGCTTAATACTTTCCTGATCTCAAAGAGCTCATGAACAGTGTTGTAGAAGGACAATGACACATTTTGTGTAGTAGGATGAGTGATGTTAGGGATAATGTAAAAACATGTTCCTGATCATAGAGGAAAAGAACCAGCTAGAGTAAAGTAGTTGTCTATGCTGTACACTGTTGTCTTCATTGGGAAACAACAATTTTTAAACCACATTATTTCTTTAATAATCACTGAATAATAATTAAAAGAACTATCTCTTTAGCCCTTATTACATTCTAGGCAGCTGAAAATATTTATTTGAATATCTCTTTAAGATTAGCACTCTACTAAAATATTATAATGTTATTAAGTAATGTCACCCCAACAAATTTAATAAGAAAATCTCGAATATCCATAAAATACAAATAAAGTTGTATTCAGTGAAAAATAGTAAAAAAAATATTTTAATTTGTTCAATCATAGTTATAAACCTTTTCCCTTGAATTGGTAAGTAAAAATCTTATATTATTAGGAACTCATGGCTTAAATGTTTGTTTTATTGTTCAGCATATACTTTATGTTCTTCTTTGCTTTTGAGAAGGTGTCATATCTTGTTTTCATTTAATTTCTACAACATATTCACTGAGCTCTCATCTGATCTGTATTTGAGGAGCAAGCTATGTTAGTACTTTGAGCCATTCTCATTAGCAAGTCAATTTTGACAGCACCTTCAAGTATTTTAAACCTCCCCTAATAAATATTAGGGGAGGTTTAAAAATGGAATAGGACAGGTGGTCCCTGTTCTTATTCTTTATATTATTAAAAATTGACTTTTAACATATTCATGGGATAGTTTATACATAGTCCTGCATTTAGAAATAAAATTCAGATTTTAAGAATTATTTCTCTTGCATTTTTTTTCCTATTAAAATTTGAAAATTACACATAACAAGTCATTTAACACTGCCAAGCATCCACTATAATTTAAAATATTTGATAAACTCATTGAGAATCTAAATGATGTTCTGATCAGAAGAAATGACAATCTTTGTGAGTAGAAAATTTGGGAAAACTATGCTTTGATTAGCAGGAGACCTTCCATGCTTCTGTGTATATTGCTCAAAGTTGCCTTACCTAATTTGATAACTAGGCCATACTCTGAACTCACAATATGTTTTTGGGCAATGTAAACTCATACATCTTTTCCTTTGGTCATCTCAAACCCTAAGTTTTTAAGAGAGACATACATTTCTGTTTTTCTTCTTTTACAATTTATTTATTTTTTAGTTGGATCTATGAAAGATTTTACTTTTAAGGAAGAGAAATCTCTGTGGAATCAATACTGACCTTCTATGGCCTCTTCATTTGCTTTTTTATGGACTCTACCTGGACACTGAACGGGATCATGTGAATTGGCAGTTGGTTTTATTAAAATTATCAGTGTAGAGTGAAATGCATGGAGTAGGCCCAAACCTTGATTTAAATCCAACGTCAGGTATTTCTTTGTGTTATAAAGCTAGTCTTTTTTTTTTTTTTGACTTTCCTTTGGCTGTTATTGTGCTATGATAAGTGCAGTTGCTATTTTAGCACACTATAAGAGATTTCTTTATAACAATATAGAGGATACAGGATAAGTGAAAAGGAAAACCACTTACTCTTAATACCTTTTGTCATTGTCATGTCTTCATGTTCCATCATACATGCCTTTTCTCCAATGAGTTCAACTGTTTTATGTGGCATTGTCATTTTACAAGGGAGTACTAGCAGGGAAATTTCTGATGGATGCCAAGGAGATAGAATAATACTGTATTTTGTAGGTGATTGATAGGTTTGGTCTCCTGAATTGTAGAAAGTGAACATGTAGAGGACAGCAGCTCTTTGAGGCTCCTCTCCCATCCCCATTACTACATAAATATTAAGAAATATTTTAGATAGTTCAATTGTTTGTAAATATGTGCCAGTTTTTTGTTTGTTTGTATTTGTTATTTGAGGCTTATGGAACATCCCCCCCCCCCAAAAAAAAAGAAGCAAATTCTTATTTTAAATTGGGATAGTGAATGGACAATATGACTAATAGGGTTCTTTTCAGTGATACAATCCAGATACCTTGATTTAATTAGTGGTAACATATTTTCTGTCATAGAAAAAAGGATCTTTTTAAAAAATAAATTTTTATTGATTATTGAGAGAGGAAGGGAGAAAGATAGAGAGGTAGCAACATTGATGATCTGCTGCCTCCTGCATGCCCCCTACTGGGGATCTAGAAAGCAACCCAGGCATATGCCCTGGCCAGGAATTGAACCATAACCTCCTGGTTCAAGGGTGAATGCTCAACCACTGAGCCACACAAGCTGGGTGCAAAAAAGATCTTGAGATTCCAGTTAAACATGGCAGCTTGAGCTTCTGCTCCCCACTGAACACATTACTGAAACTAAAGGAACGAAAAGGATAGAAACACCCATAAAGAAAGAGAAGTGGAGAAGAGATAAACGGGTTGGAAATGCCTTGAATTTCTGGGTAATATGAATTAGAAGGAGGGATTACTAGAGCATAAAGAGTTGAATACCTGGGTGCTTGCAAAAGAAGGTTCCAACAAGCAGGAACAAATGTACTGTTTAAAACCCAGGAAAAAACAGGAATTGGCAATATTAGATACTGCAGAAGCTGGGAGTGAAATATGGGCAAAAACAGGGAGTTTTTTAAAAGTCTAAATAGAATATGTTATGCTCCTCAAGCCCCTTTCCCCTGTATAAGCAGACAACTAATTACTGCAATGTCCCTACTCTTAGTCAGAGATGAGATTTATTCTATGGAGGCATTGGACTAAAGCAGTGGTTCTCAACCTTCCTAATGCCGCGACCCTTTAATAAAGTTCCTCATGTTGTGGTGACCCCAACCATAAAATTATTTTCATTGCTACTTCATAACTGTAATTTTGCTACTGCAAATAATATGTAATTATATATGTGTTTTCCGATGGTCTTAGGCGACCCCTGTGAAAGGGTCGTTCGACCCCCAAAGGGGTCGCGACCCACAGGTTGAAAACCACTGGACTAAAGTGATGTAGACATGGGAACACCATGACCAATTGTGTTATCTCCAATAGCATTGGCAAACAGTCCTATAACTCCTGAACTGGAGATAAGTGAAAGCTTATTTTCTGGAGAAACTGGCTCTACAGAAAAGATCTACACATCTTTGATATTTGAAGGATCAGGTCCCTGCCTGCTCACCCTGCAGTGAAACCCATTTGTCAATAAGGTGCAGCCCTTGCCCATAGCATTCCTAGTCAGTATCTTATTTTCTCAATCATAAATATATCCAAGGATTATCATGTATTTGGAGTATATTCCAACAAGAAAGAAATAAGTCACAGCAAGGGGCATGAAGTACTAAAAAGGAGCTTGGAGAAACTAAATTAATAGTTAAGGAGCAGAAAAAAATTAAACAAAAAGAAAATTAACTTAGAGAAATAAGAGGAGACAGTACATCTATGAAAAAAAAGTAATGTTATTACAAACAGGACAATTAAAATAAGACAGATTATGTGAAACTTGAAAGAAAGCAGAAATAAAATTAATCAACAGAAAGGTTTGAACATGAAGGGAATAGCCTAAAAAAATATAACAAGTAAACCAGATTATGCAACTGATAGTGTTTTCATTAAAAGAGCAGAGACAGTGTAAAAAATAAATTTTCAAAGTAATAAAAAATTGTTTCAGAACTGGAGTATGCAAGCTCCACATTCTAAGTGTGAACCAAGTTAATGGAGTAAAAAGCCGAGATACTATCATGAAATTTTAGAACTCTAGACATGAAGACCAGATCCTAAAACCTTTAAATGAGAAAAATAAATGTGTTGTATACAAAGGATTAAGAATACAAGTGACATAGTGTGTCCCTGTGGCAGTATGGAACCCGGAAGTAAAGGAAAATCACAGAACAATAGTTATTTGCCAGGTCTAGAGAACAATCAATCCAAATTGAAGCAGGAGAATTGAGGGCGCCAGGACAAAGGGATGTTTCTGACCCTGGGTCACCTGTATCTTTTTTTTTTATTGTTTAAAGTATTACATATGTCTCCTTCCTCCCCCATTAACCCCCTCTCCCCCACCACTCCCAACCCCAAGGGCCCCTGCCTTCTCGTTGAGGTTGGATGGTCTGTCCAGTGCTACCTTGTCTCTTGATCTATTTTTGTTCATCAGTTTATGTTTATCATTATATCCCACATATGAGTGAGATCATGTGATATTTATCTTTCTCTGACTGGCTTATTTTGCTTAGCATAATGCTCTCCAGTTCCATCCATGCTGTTGCAAATGGGAAAAGTTCCTTTTTTTATAGCAGCATAATATTCCATTGTATAGATGTACCACAGTTTTCTAATCCATTCATCTGCTGATGGGCACTTAGGCTATTTCCAAATCTTAGCTATGGTGAATTGTGCTGCTATGAACATAGGGGTGCATATATCCTTTCTGATTGGTGTTTCTGATTTCTTGGGATATAGTCCCAGAAGAGGGATTACTGGGTTAAATGGGAGTTCCATTTTTAACTTTTTGAGGTAAATCCATACTATTTTCCACAGTAGCTGAATCAGTCTGCATTCCCCCCAGCAGTGCAGGAAGGTTCCTTTTTCTTTACATCCTCGCCAGCACTTGTCATTTGTTGATTTGTTGATGATAGCCATTCTGACAGGTGTGATACCTCATTGTTGTTTTGATTTGCATCTCTCAGATGATTAGTGACTTTGAGCATGTTTTCATATGTCTCTCGGCCTTCTGTATGTCCTCTTTCGAAAAGTGTCTGTTTAGATCCTTTGCCCATTTTTTGATTGGGTTGTTTATCTTCCTTTTGTTAATTAAGTTGTATGAGTTCCCTGTAAATGTTGGAGATTAAACCCTTAACTGAAATAGCATTGGCAAATATGTTCTCCAATGCAGTGGGCTTTCTTGTTGTTTTGTTGATGGCTTCTTTTGCTGTGCAGAAGCTTTTTATTTTGATTTAGTCCCATTTGTTCATTTTCTCCTTAGTTTCCATTGTCCTAGGAGCTGTATCGGTAAAGATATTGCTGTGACATATGTCTGATATTTTGCTGCCTATGGAGTCTTCTAAGATTCTTATGGTTTGCCATGGAAACCCATATCTTAAGTGGCTTTAAATATTGGAGAGTTTGTGAAGAGTCTAGGCCCGTGGTCGGCAAACTGAGGCTAGCGAGCCACATGCGGCTCTTTGGCCCCTTGAGTGTGGTTCTTCCACAAAATACCACGTGTGGGTGCGCATGTACAGTGCCATTGAAACTTTGTGGCCCATTCGCAGAAGTTGGCATTTTGTGGAAGAGACACACTCAAGGGGCCAAAGACCCGCATGTCGAATCGCGAGCCGCAGTTTGCGGACCACTGGTCTAGGCAAAGGAAATAAAGAGAGGTAATGGTAATGATTAACTCGAGGAAAAATATAAAGTTTTACCAAAAAAAAAATCACAGTGCACTATTTGGCTCATCAGAGAAAACTTATAGTCATAACAATGCAAATACTTCCAATTATCTTAACAAAAAGTTGAGTTATACATGTGCTTCAGAAAAATTGACTCTTAAGAGGTGTGCCTTCCTTTGTTTTTACTAAGGAATAAGTTACCAAACATAGTTTTAATTACATTTTAAGGTGATTCTCTTAAAGGCTTTAACTTTTTCGAATTGAGCTATTAAAGATAACACTTCTCAAAGGAAAGGGCTTTTATTCACGAGAGAACAACAATTAATATTAGTAAACTACTGAAATCAGTTTGTTTGGGGAGGGAAGGAGTATTTTGTATCAGGTAGACATTTCAGAATGGTATTACAAATATGGACTGAGAGGTATTATTTATGTGACAATAATGTGACTTTCACAAATAGTAATAACCATATTGGAAAACATTTCTGGAAAGGACATGCATACACCCAAACTTGATGGTATTGATATTATTGTAATTGACCCAGTTATTAATTAATTGACAGGAAAGGAGCAAGGGAAGGCCAGGTAATATAGGCATGCTATTTGTGCCAGAAAGCTATAGTTTAGCACTCTCCAGGTCTCTTCCCCACATATCTTAGGGGAAGGGACTGGACAAAGAAAGAATAGACTCATGGCCAGTAAAATCTAAATGAAGTAGAGAGGGTGATTACCTTCAAGTCACACCTGGGAGCAGGCCATTGCCCAGAATAGGCTTGGCCACTGCAAGGATCCGAAATCTGAGATACATAAATTTCTGAACAAAGGAGCCCTTGCCCCTTCTCTTGCCTTTGCTGCTGGCACCTGTCTCATAGCTTGTGGAGCTCTCACACTCTGTACTGACCCACGTGGTCTACAGCCATGTGGACCCCACAATGGACTAATAGACTAGAATTAGTCTGATGCTGTGTGTATTCAACTACAACATGGAACTGAAATTTTGGACACTGGTTTTGCTCCTAGCTCTGCTGATACCCCAGCAGCACATTTTCCAGGACTGGTTTAAGGGAAATGGGACTTTGGAAACTGATGGGTATAACTCCACGCAAATAAAGCTTTTTACCACATCTCATTCTCCTATGGGGGCCTCCGGAAATGCGTATTCCAGTGGTGCCCAAGGACCCCACTCCCACTAGCAATAGAGAAATTCCATCTGTACTATTCTCTGATAACAGTGCTTTTTTAAATATATATATATATACATATATATATATATATGTGTGTGTGTGTATATATATATTAATTTTTAATATATTTTATTGATTTTTTTACAGAGAGGAAGGGAGAGGGATAGAGAGTTAGAAACATCAATGAGAGAGAAACATCGATCAGCTGCCTCCTGCACACCCCCTACTGGGGATGTGCCTGCAACCAAGGTACCTGTCCTTGGCAGGAATCGAACCTGGGACCCTTCAGTCTGCAGGCCCACGCTCTATCCACTGAGCCAAACTGGTTAGGGCTTAAAATATATATATTTTTATTGATTTCAGAGAGGGAGAGAGTGATAGAAACATCAATGATGAAAAAGAATTATTCATTGGCTGCCTCCTGCATGCCCCTCACCTGGGACTGAGCCCACAACCCGGGCATGTGTGCTTGACTGGAGTCAAACCTGGGACCCTTCAGTCCATAGGCTGACACTCTATCCACTGAGCCAAACCAGCTAGGGCATAACAGTGTGTTTTTTTGATGACATGTGATGGTTTGGGAAAAACAAGAAACAATCCACTGGATTCACTTTCGGAAACATACCACAATATTATTTGATATAGCAATTCATTGATGAGAAGTTTATTAAATTGCAAAACCAAATTCCATAGCTTTCTTCCTTGCTTAGCTATTAATACTTTGGCAGTAAAAGTTGATCTTTATCAACAAATCTGCATGACAGGGGAAGGCGTGGTTTTTATGACAGGTGAAGTATTGTATTTCTCTTCACCAGTTCAGCTAATTTCTTTTTTAACAATAGCAATTTAAAAATTGCTAAGGTCTCGTTTTTTCTCTAATCAGCACCATGCTGGTTATAAGCAAAGAGGCTCTTTTATATTTTTTGACTGCAATATGCTTGATTGTTAATTTCCAGGTCAGTATTCGGTCTATCAGAGTTTCATGGGGTGATAATTTAAGCTTATAATGGACAGTCTATTTAAAACTGTGATGAGGTCACCTCATCTAAAGCAACTGAAGTACCGAATCCCTCTCTCTTACTTACTCAGAATCACATCATGTTAGAGTTTGCTAATTTCCCATCTTTAATGACTGCAGTGGTTTTTGGTTTTTTTTTCCAAATAAAATTTCAACCTTTTCATGGCCTTATTTATCACTAGCAGTTCATGTTATCGATTATGTGCCTCATTTCTCAGGCAAATGGAATTGCTTTCCTCTCTCTGTCCCTCCCTCTTTTCTTCCCTCCCTCCTTCATTCATTCATTTTTACTGTACCACAACTAAAGGAATGATTACTATTTTTAAGGCAATACCTTCCTCTGTTATTTCTTAGATTTGAGGGCTCCAGTCTTATACCACTTTGTGTATAGTATAAATTATAAGTTTAACTGAAGACTCTTTCCTTGATTCTAGTGTCAAATAAACTATTGTTCAAACTGCAGATGAATTCATTTAGCACATTTTGCAGCAATAAGCTAACAGGAGAATCAGAGAGAATACTAGGATTTAAGAGGATCCTAGCAAGTATTGACTCCATATTCATCAATTTCAAATACTAAGTATTATTTTTCTTAAAATGGGGACATTTTCATTTCCCCCTAGATAACAGTGCCAAATGCACTCTTCCTATATAATAAAGTGGTAATATGCGAATTAACCCTCACACCCTCACAAGATGGCTACCTATGTCTAGGCCAGCAGGGGGGTTAGTGAGGGGCGACCAAAAGACTGAACAGCAGGCTGTGTGGGGCGACCAGGCCAGCAGGGTGGTTAGTGAGGGATGACCAAATGACTGAACAGCAGGCTGCGTGGGGCGACCAGGCTGGCAGGGGGGACAGTTGGGAGCGACCAGGCCGGAAGGGAGGGGGCAGTTGGGGGCGACCTGGCTGGCAGCGCGGGGCAGTTAGGGGCTACCAGGCCGGCAAGGGGGCAGTTAGGGGCGACCAGACAGGCAGGCAGGTGAGCGATTAGGAGCCAGCAGTCCAGGACTGTGAGAGGGATGTCTGAAACCGGCAGTTGGACATCCCCTGAGGGGTCCCGGATTGGAGAGGGTGCAGGCTGGGCTGAGGGGAACCCCCCGCCCCCATGCATGAATTTCATGCACTGGGCCTCTAGTCTAAGAAATAAAAGAAGTTGCATCCCTAAGACACTGCTTTCAATGCTCCATGTCAGGTGAGCAGCTTAAAGCAACCACATTCAAATTATCTCTGATCTTTTATCTGAAATTATCAGCCCATGTCAACTTCTAGTGTGTGACCAGTAGTAGTTAGTCATTAACTGTGTGCACTTCTGGTGGGGTTACTCCTAACAGTGCAGTGCTTCTCAAACTTTGTGGTGAAGGACTAGTCAATATCCTCCGCTGCCTTCTTTCAATCCAGTGCAGGTTGATATTTCATAAAATCCAACAAAATTAATTCATACAATTTAATAAAAACACCAAGTAAAACACAAGTCCATTATTATTGGATTCAATAGGTATGAAAATACTATATTGCTCTAAAATTTCTGTTTGCTCTGGATACTTATACTTAACTCATTAGAGTCTGGTAAAAAAGCAGTTCAGTTTAAGTGACACTGCTGTACTCGGCTAGACTTCACGAGTAACGAGCTTTCCATGTTCTTTGTGCTGAAATTGGGTGGGTCTTACATATTGGTCCAGCAATACAAATGATTGATTGATATTTTATATATGATTTTGTATTATTTGAAATATTGCTAAAGTCATTTGATGTCAGAGTATACATGTTAAATTCATTTTATAATATATATTTCTTAATGTTCAACTCATTCATAGTTGCCTGATTAATATGACTATTATATACTTAAGAAATCCATGATGGCATTGAGGGCATATTATACGTGGACAAATTTATATAATGCACAAAATATGTGTTGTATATATGTGAGATTATATATGTAATATACTATAAACTATATGCTATATTCATATTATATATAATATATGTGAAACTATATATAAGCCATATATGTAATACCAGCTTTTCAGTGCTATTTTATGAAGGATAACACGTCATTAGACTGCTCTTCCCTTTTTCTTTCTTCCTTGCTAGTCTTCCTCCCACCTCATTGCTGCTTGAGCCTTTTCACTGTTGTCATGAGTGTACCTCAGTTGTTAGTTTCTACCTGTCCTCCAATTCTATGTCCCTTTTTGTGTCCAGCTCATGGCTCAGTGGGATTCATCTCAGGTCCCAGAGAGATTCACTTTTTGACTTTAAATCAGAATGCAGTTCGCTTAGAAAGTTCCAACTCTTCAACAGACTGCATTTGTGGCTGTGAATGCAATTGAACCTACATTAGTAGTTTAGTTACTCATTGTGAGATACTATGTGAAGTAATTGGGAAAATAGATGGAGAAGCATAGACCCTGTACCCAAACAAGGACTTAAGAGTTTCGTAGGAGACAGACATGTGAATGACTTGTTAGCAGAAGCTCTGACAGAAGTTTATATAAGGTTGGGATGAGGGCGTAAACGAGAGGGTAGGTACTTTATTTGGGGACAAGTTAAGAAAGGCTTTACTGAAGTGCCACAGTTGAGCTGAGTTAAGGCAGTTTGGTGGTGGAGGATGTGGGTGTTCTGTATGGGGATTGGGTGTGCAATATATTCTAGGTCAGATAACTTTCAAAAAAAGAATTGAGATGTAAAAATGAAGGAGATTTGCGTTTTGGAGGTACATGTTCAGAGACACCCAATTTATGTAGTTTGGTCGCTCTTTTTTATGACCCTAAAGTAAGAACTAAGAGTGGTATTTACTTTTTAGATTCAGCTGTAGGCAGCATGGAACCTACCTCTTTTGTGGTATTTACCTAGAAGAAAGGATTCGTGCACAGCACACAGCAAATGGGCAATTAAAATTTTGTAGAGAGTTGTCTGTTTTTTGAAAGACTGAGGTAGATCTTTGGAGAAATGAAAAATGCCCAAGCTAAGAATACACTAGGTATTAGTGTCTTCAGGCCTAATTTATTAGGATTGTATAGTAAGAACTTTGAGCCGGTTAGCCCAGGCAGAAACATACTCCCAATAAAACTGAGGTATTTTTTATATTAGGTTTTTAATTTTCATACTTAATGACTGTTCATAGAAATGTATTTCTAATTATCATGATTAATTTTAATATTTTTAAGACATAACGTAAGTTTTCAGAAGTGGAAACCTAATACATTCTTTTATACTTATAGGCCATAATGATTCAATTGATGCCAGCTTGAGATGAGGGGTTGAGAACAAGGAGTGGCTGATACCTCAGTAAAGGTGGAGCGCAGGGCATGTGGTTGTGGGTAGATGAGTAAGACAGTGAGTAATAATGCTGGAAGAGGAGGCTGTAGCTGTACTTAGGTAAGGAACTTTATATCTTAGGCTATGGGGGGACCTTAAAGAGTTTTAAAGCGTGATGGAGGATGTGAGAGAGACTGTGTGTTCTAGAAATATTAATTTGGTGGCAATATAGGATAACTTTGTTTTATTTGAATGAAACACAATTCATGTTTCATGAAAATAAACTCCAGTACTGATAGAATAAGAAATCCAAGGCTAAGCAACTAATTAAGTCTCCAGCAGTGTTACAGAGGAGAGATGTAGGGACCTGTCCACATGATTACTAGTTTTTTCTTTTTTAAATGTATTTCCTTTATTTTTATTTGTAAAATTTATCTTTATTATCGAAAGTACTACAGATACCTCCTTCTTCCCCCATTCACCCCTTCTAGCCCTCCCCTACCCCACCCCAGGCCTTCACCACACTATTATATGTGTCCATGGATTATGCATGTATGCATATAAATTATTTGGTTAATCTCTTCTCAACCACCCATCCACCTCTGCCTTCCCTCTGAGATTCGACAGTCTGTTCTATGCTCTATGTCTC